>NC_045956.1:42720128-42897628 GCF_010909765.2 Amblyraja radiata | reverse complement strand
AAGGCACTGCAGACCCCTGATCGAGTGAACCGCCGCCCTGCTGCTTGGATTCCCACAGCTCGCCCGCACGCTCCGCTAGCTGCAGTGGGTCTTCAAAATTCTCACCCGCGAGGAGCAGGCGGATGTCATCCGGCATCTGCTCCAGAAAGGCATTTTCAAACAGGAGACAGGGCTGATGACCGTCCATCAGAGTAACCATTTCGCTCATGTGCAACAACGGCTTGCGATCGCCGCGACCGCCCATGTACATGAGCCGTGCTGCTGGATCACGGCGGCTGAGCCCGAAGGTACGCAGGAGAAGCGCTTTGAGGCCATCATACTTGTCCTCAGTCGGCGACGTGCGTAGATAAGGGACCAGGCAACCACATAATAGTACCGGGTGTCATCAGCCGTGATACGACAAATGTGGAACTGGGCCTCAGCCTGCTGAAACCACACTTGGGGCTGCGATGTCCAGAACACGGGCAGCTTAAGAGCAACAGCATTCTGCTGGTCTGGATTGATGACAACTTCAGGTTGAGCGTTGGCTGCATCCATTATTCAAATCCAAAATAACCGTTTTGGATCATCTGGATCACCAATATAGCGAGACACGTGTTGTGAAACAAAGTGACCTTTATTGTGTTATACAGAGAACAGTTCACACGCTCCCATAGTTCTCTATATATATATATATATATATATATATATATATATATTTGTATATATCAGGGCACAGCCCTAAACCTCGTGACGACTTCTTCCCACCAAACACAGTCACCTGACCCTGCCAGTCCTAGGGCCGAGGGTTTGCCCAGTAAGTGGCCAAACCACCAGGTGGCGCCACAATCTGTTTATTTATATCTCTTTGGATTATATCTTTCTCCACACTTTACACTTAACTTAATTTTAAATTTATGATTCTAACTTTGATTTACTTGATCAGAATCTGTTCAGTCATTTCACAAATGTTCTTTCCTAGTGATGACAAATACGTCGTTTTGGATGTGTTTCCATAGATCTGAGATGCTTTGAAGAAACATAGAAACATAGAAAAATAGGTGCAGGAGGAGGCCATTTGGCCCTTCGAGCCAGCCCCACCATTCAATATGATCATGGCTGATCATCTAAAATCAATACCCTGTTCCTGCTTTTTCCCCATATCCCTTGATTCCTTTAGCCCTCAGAGTTAAATCTAACTCTCTTGAAAACATCCAGCAAATTGGCCTCCGCTGCCTTCTGTAGCAGAGAATTCCATATATTCACAACTCACTGGGTGAAGACATGTTTCTCATCTCAGTCAGAAATGGCCTACCACCTTATTCTTAAAGAGGAGAGGACAGCAATGGTTTTATGCTGCAAAATAGGACTATAGGACCGTGGTTAGGCCCCATTTGGAGTAATGCGTGCAGTTCTGGTAACCCAATTCTAGGAAATATGTAGAAGCTTTGGGATGTGCGGAGGAGGTTCTGCAGACTGCTACCTGGATTGGAGGGTTTCAGCTACAGGGAGAGGTTGGATAGATTCTGATTGTTTTATCTGGAACCTCGGAGGTTGGGGGAGACTCGATAGAGGTATATAAAATAGTAAGATTAAACGAGAACTTACCAGTTTGAAGTTTGATCTGTATTTTATGAGGAGTTACGATGAGGGATTACGTGAAGAACCCGCTCAGTGCGCAGGCGCGGCATACTTCCAAGCAGCGGTGTGGAATCACAGATAGACACAGTTATTTGAAGTAAACATAGTAAAGATAAGGAGACATCAATTTATTAGTTTGATCCATATAATGAGGGTGGGAGCGGAGGGCACGTAATCCCTCATCGTAATTCCTCATAAAATACAGATCAAACTTCAAACTGGTAAGTTCTCGTTTAATCTTACTATTTTACTTCGGAGTCACGTGAGTGACTACGTGAAGATTTCAAAGCTCTGTGATTTCAAACCGTGTAACAGTTTCATTTCACTCACTGCCGAAGTTCTTGAGGGAGGAAGTGTTATCGTAATCAACCAATGAGTCTATTTGTAGAAAAACACAATGGTATTTTTTAAACAATAACAACAAAGAATTAAGTTGCTCCCCTGGGCTTAAATTAAATATTTGCAGTTCGTAAATCTTTACTGCAAATAAACCAGGTTTTGCCAACGGCTTATTATAAAATTTCTGAACGGTCTTTTCCCCCTCCCACCATCCTGCTATAGCCAGGATGTGGTCTATAGGCATGTCCATTCTTTAGCCGTCGACATGGATGCTGCCCTGGAGGAATAAAATTTGTACATGTTAGTGTTTATCCCAGCAGTTTCTAGCACCTGCTTGAGCCATCTCGCAATGGTTTGGCTCGTCACCCGACCATAAGGTTTTTGTGACTGACCCACAAGGCTTTTCATCTCCCTCGAATATTTTGGTTGTGTCTATGTAGGATAGTAGGTGGGTCATGGCACATAACCGTGGTTCTGGTGGGTAAGCCACGACTGGATTAGGTGTTCCTGGTCTGCTCTGTTTGATCAGTCGCTGGATAACGACAGATCTGGTCTGGAGCTGTGATCATGTTGTCCAGTCGCAATAGGTGTAGTGACTGGACCCTCTGAGCGGATACAAGTGCCATCAACATGAGCGTCTTTAGTGTAGCTTGCTCGAGGCCGAGGGATCTGTCTGGTGGCCATTCCCTGAGATATGTCAGGACCACACTGATATCCCAAATATGGGTATACCTGGGATTAGGGCTTGATATTGTAAATGCCCTTCATCAGTTTTACCACCAGTGGATGGGATCCCATCGCCTGTTGTCCTGGCGCTGGTTTGAGATAAGCAGAAAGAGCACTCTGCGCTGTTTGATGGCACTGTAGCTGATCCCTACATCGTGGTGTAGATAGGCCAGGAACTCCAGTATGTTGGTGGCTGTGGCTGTTGCGTATGTTGTCCCTGTTTCATAGCAGTACTTCTCCCTTTTTTGATGCTGGTTAAGTACTGCCTCTTGGTGGATGTTCGAAGGGATGCCGTCATGGTGGTGATGGTTTGTTTGGACAATCCCAGTTCCAGGTAAAGTCTGTTCAAACTTGCAACCCAGGCGTTTAATTTTCTCATGGCATGGGTGTTTAGCTTACCTGGTAGGTAAGTAGCTGATAGCCAAATATGTCTTTCAACACACCATTGCCAAATCATGTTGACCAATTTGTCGCATGATAATGATTTTATGCCACCCATATGGTTAATATAAGCCATCACCGTAGTATTTATCAATTTGTAACCGAACATGCAAGTGCTGCATATTAGATACATATGCTTTTAAACCATAAAAGGCGCCCAACATCTCTAGATAGTTAATGCCCAGTGTAAGTAGTAATGATGTCTCTAGGTTAGTCCATCTACCACCTGTGCTGGATATGGAGTTAGTCGCTCCCCAGCCTTGAGCACTGGCATCTGTTTGAATAACTAAAGTAGGGTTAGTGATAAAGATAGGGCTGAAACTATGCCAAACGTTGTCTGCCCACCACTGTAGCTCTGATATTGCTTCAGTGGGTAATTTCATGACACGATCATAGTGACCTGTATGTCGTTTTATTGCCTGTACCTTTGCTCTCTGTAAATTTTTGATAGTGCAAAGGTCCGAATTGTGTAGCCGGAAATGCTGCTACCATTTCCCCAATTACTCTTGCTACTTGTCGAATAGTTGGTCGCTCGTTGACCATTAAATTGTTGCATGATTGTGCTAATTCAACCATTTTTGCCTTTGGCAAGGTAACAGTCATATGGACTGAGTTAATTGTGAAGCCCAGGTAGTCCATGATAGTGGATGGCTTCAACTTAGATTTATCTGGATGTAGGACGAACCCCAGAGTTTCGAGGAGCTGTTTTGTAGCTGATACTGCTGCCACAGCCAATTCCATCGTTTTCCCTACTATCAGAATATCATCCAGATATGCCATGACAATATGTTTTTGTTTTCTTAGTATTGCCATGGCTGAGTTCAATATTTTGGTGAATAATCTTGGGGCTGAAGTTAGTTCATAGGGCAATGCTTTGTACCATCCAGATAAAATTTTAGTTATCTGCGATGATCCTTGTATATGGGTACTAGATAGTAAGCATCTTTAAGATAAATGCTTGCCATGAAGTGTCCTTTGGAATTCAGTTGTTTGGCAGTAACAAATGTCTCCATTTTGAAATGTATATACTTAACAAATTTGTTTAGCGATGTTAAGTCAATGATGATGCGACAGCCACCATCATTTTTGGTTTTAGTGAATATATTCGATACAAATTCCAAAGGTTCATGTTTGGTCTTTTCGATGACCCCCTTTGTGATAAGTCTCACCAGTTCAGCTTGTCCCTCACGTTTCCCTTTGACGGAGGGAGAAATACCCTTAGGGGCCAATGTTGAACTGGCGGCGTTTTTTCTGACATGAATTGTATTTTATATCCACTAATGCTGTTGAGTATATACTTGTCACTCGTGACCATACCCCATGCTTCTTTAAACAAGTGTAATCTCCCCCCTGTTAATAAAGCACCCTTATTCTCTATATGCTGGTATGGACCAGACCCACCTACCTCCATGGTTATTGGCGATTCTGTTTCTTCATTTTCCTGAAGGTTCTGTTCTGATGTGCTGGCGATGTTGGGGGAGGCGCATTATCCAGAGGGTCCACTGCGGGACCAGATCTAAAAAGATCTTTGGGGATAATGTGCGGACCCCAAGCGTTCACCAGTCCCATATTGCGGACGTCGACTGGTGGAGGCCGTGGGGTGCTGCCGCTTGGGTATCGGAGGTCTTGGTTTGCTCGTCCCGGGGCCTGCCCTCATTAGGCCGAAGGTTTTTGATGCTTCCTCAATCTCCTTCAGTTTTTTATTGAGATCTTTCCCAAATAGCAGCGCGTCCGTCTCCGCAGCTGGGGCTTTACACAAGCCAGCAAATTTGGGATTGAGGGCAGGTCTTATGTTTCCCTCCGGAGATTGTTGATCTCAAATTGTGTGGTACACATTAATGCCAGCACATCCTGCTGGCAGGTATCCATCTCCGTGGTCTCCACGGAACGAGCGAAGGCTGTGATGGCCGACATCAGGAGCCTTAGGATCCGCTGTAGCTTGAGTTCTTGGGTAATGGATGTGTGACCCCACATGCCCCCAGATTTGGCTGTTGACACTTTTTACTTTGAGGGCCTCACAGTTTTCTGGTGCTGTGTGTTGTTTCAGTACCTCAGCGAGCACCTTTTCCAGTAATGGTTTATTGGATAGATGGTTGATGCTGGCCGCCATTCTTGGTTCCAGCGGTGCTCCAGCCCGTGAGGTTGCTACAAAGCGGTCCACCACACCCAACAGCTCTTCCTGTTCCTGCACCCCTGGCATACTCCCAAATTCGTCCGCCTGCCCCTGTTCCAGACCAGCCCGGCCCTGGTCACCAATGCTAGCCTCGAGTAATGAGGGCGCAGAGGGCAGTGTACAGAACACTGTGGAGGGGGTGCCTGACCTCCCTCCGCGAGAGCACTCTTTCTGCGCATCTCGCTGGAGCTGCTCCAATAGCTGTTGGATGCAGCTCAGGCAGCTGTCTCTCCTCCATTTAGGTGGAGACATGTCCCCGTCCGACGAATCGGACGCCACCGGCCGGATGCCTGTTCGGATGGCTAGACATCCAGCCCGCAGTTCAGGCACTAGCGGGACTGGGCTCGGCGCGGTGATGGGGATAGCGGAGCGCCCGGTAATTGTTCCTACCGCCTTCTTCTAGAGCTTTTGTGCCCTGTAGAAGCGAGAGCGCCCCTCAAGCAGCGCGTCTCGCAGGCACCTGCTCCGAGAGCCGCTCCAGCGGCTCAGGCGGCTCTCTCTCCCCCCGTGCGGGTGGAGAGACGTCCCGTCCGAAATCGGGAACACCTGCCGGATGCCTCTTCGGGTGGCTATGCATCCAGCCCGCTGCTCAGGTACTAGCGGGCTGGGCTCGGCACGGTGTCGGGGAATTACGGAACACTGGGTAAACGCTCCTACCGCCTGTTGCTGCACCCCTCCCCTACGGAAAACGTTCCTCTTCGAACGGGGGACAGTTTTGTTCCAGAGCCTTTTTCTCTGCCTGTAAAACACAAGCAGAAAAAAGGCTCCCCTGTAAAAGAAACCCAACCTCAGGATACTCACCTGACGGTCCGTTTCATTCTGTAGCGGGAGCGCCTAAGTCCCGCTGCTGCCGCTGTTGCACTGCTGGCGTTAATGCCGCACCTGCGCACTGAGCAGGTTCTTCACGTAGTCACTCACGTGACTCCGAAGTAAAATTAGGAAAGGCATAGATAGGGTAGTCAATCAGAAGGTTTTCCCAGGATGTGCATGGGCTTCCAACACGAGAAGGCGTAGCTATAAAGTGAGCGGGGGAAAGTTTAATGGAGATGTGTGGGGCGGGTAATTTACTCAGATGGTGGTGGGGGCCTGGAACACATTTCCAAGAGTGGTGGTGGAGGCAGATACAATTGTGTCCTTTAAGAGGCTTTTAGATAGGCACATGGAAGTGCATGGAATAGAGGGATGTGGACCATATGGATCAGTACTGGTGTCAAGGTTTATGGGGAGAAGGCAGGAGAAAGGGGTTAAGTGGGAAAGATAGATCAGCCATGTTTGAATGGTGGTGTGGACTTAATGGGCTGAATGTCCTAATTCTGCTCATATCATTTGTAACCATTAATTTATGAATATGCAGGCAGATGAGATCAGATCAGCTGGGCATCATGTTCAGCACAAACATTGCGGGCCAAAGGGCATGTTCCTATGCTGTTAGATTATAAATGGGTAACAGATAGTCCATCCAATAATGATGGGTGCCGTTAGTTGAATGCCTATGATATTAACTGGGACAATCTAATTCTGTCAGACAAATTAGTGCTCTTAGTTATTGGTGCTTTGCTTTTGTTACTCAATTTATCAATTAAAAAAAAAAAATATTGGTTACATTCTGTCTTTGAAATTCTGTCCCATTGCCTTTGTCGGAACAGAATTTCAGAAGCAAAATGTAACAGACTCTTGGGATTATATAGCAGTCAAAAAATTGGATTGCATTTATATTCGGTATGCTTAGGCACGCATACATTTAGTGCTAACTGATAAAAGTATATAACATTTAATGAGGTGTAGATAGGGTAGAGTCAAAAACCTTTTTCCACTAGGGGTCCTAGCTTTCAGATGAGAGGGGAAAAGCTTAAAGGAGATGAGTGGGGACATTTTCATTTTACCTGGAGTAGGGGGTGCCTGGAATGTGCTTCTGGGGGTAGTAGTGGGAGCATATATATGATAGTGGCATTTAAGGGGTTTTAAATAGGCACATTGATGAGCAGGGAATGGAGGGATATGGATCACGTGCATATAGAAGGGATTTGTTTAAGTAGGCATCATGTTCCACACAGACATAATGGACCCGTTCCTGTGCTGTACTGTTCTATGCGCTAACATCCAGTTAGACCTTCAACTACCGCACAAACCCATGCTCTCCCCGACCCCTACAAAACATACCAAACTGGTCAAAATGAAGTTTGGAAAACCACTTGGATGATTTGAACATAGAATGTCAAAGGAGACCAGGCTCATTAGAACGTTACTATGGACAACCCGCCTCAGCATTAATGGGAGACTGTGGCAGCTTGACAGCCACAACACACACACACACATTGCCTGCCATAGGGGAGAGAGAATATGCAGGGGATAGGGAGAGAACACCTGCATTCTCTGAAAGGGACATAGAATTGCTCATAATTATGTTGCTCTCTTCCTTTTATGAACATATACTACTCACACGAACAACTTCATCAAATTATTCAAGTAAAAAAATACCCGAGAGAAACAAGATGGCAATTTTTGTACTGATCACAATGTGACTGTTATCCTCCGTATTAAAAAACAAGGCAGCAATGTAAAACGGCTCTTCACATTATACAAATCTTAATGTGGCATTCTATGTATATCACAATTTAAGATGGTCTCAAATAGGCACATGGATATACGGGGAATGGAGGGCTATGAATCAAGCGCAGAGAGAAGATTAGTTTATAAAAATTCATGCACACAAAGTGCTGGAGTAACTCAGTGGGTTAGGCAACATTTCTTGAGAACATGGACAGGTGATGTTTTGAGTCGAGACCCTTCTTCCGACTTATTGCTGTGGGGAGAGGGGAGAAAGCTGGAAGAGAAGTGGGGGACAAAGCCTGGAAGATGATAGGCGGATAAAGGTATGGGGAGCAGGGTTTTTGATAGGTAGATGGTTGGACAAAGACCAGAGATGAAGAGACAAAAAGTGTGTGATAGGATAGAAGAGATTGGAATTGTGAAGCTAGAGAAAGGAATATGGGTGGAAGGGGCAGGGGAAGGAGGAATGGGGGAAACGGGTTTGAATCCAAATTAGGGCACTGGGAAGGGAGGGATTGGGACAGGTAATTCTTAGTTCATAAGTTATAGGAAAATAAATATACTCTTTGGCCCATCAAGTCTATCCTGCCATTCAATCATGACTGTTCTATATTTCCCTCTCAAACCCATTCTCCTGCCTTCACCCTCCAACCCCTGACACCCTTACTAATCAATAATCTGTCAATCTGCACCTTAAGAATACCCATTGACAGCCTCCACAGCCATGAATTCCACAGATTCACCACCCTCTGATCCAAGGAATTCCTCCGCAACTCCATTCTAATGGTATGTCCTTTTATTCTGAGGCGTTGGCCTCTGGTTCTAGACTCTCCCACTAGTACAAACATCTTCTCCGCTCCACTCTATCCGAGCCTTTCACTGTTCAGTAACTTTCAATAAGGTCCCTCCTCATCCTTGCAAACTCCAACAAGTACAATAGGTTAGTTAGTAGGTTAGTTACCCGAAATAGGAGAATTCAATGTTCACACCATTAGGTTGTAAACTAACCAAGATTAATTGAACTTGGCATTATGTTCAGCACTGACATTGAGGGCCAATGGGCCTGTTCCAGTGCTGTAATGGCTTCTGTTGTCATATTTGTCAGGAGGAATGCATTTTGTTTCTTATTGGGGGTGGGGTGCGGTGGATGCAGAAAGAGGGTGGGATAGAGAATTAGGAAAACTACCAAGTTAAGAAGTTTTATATTCCAATTTAACCAGTAAATACCTACATAGTATGTATTGTATAAAAAGATATCTAATTCTCTCAGATGAAATTATTTACGGAATGTTCTCTGTTTTTTATTTGTTACACTATATGTCGCTCAGTCCCTTTTTTTTAGTATTACTCTGCATGGGGCAGAGATAACTGAAATCAACATCCACGGAAGTTTACAAGAAATATCCCACCAGGGGGTGGGTCACATTTAACTGTTGTGATTTTTAATGTTTTTTTAAAATTATTTATTTATCTAGCACATTCTCTATTCACTCTTCTTAAGGCACTCTTTCTCGGGAGATACCTGCAGGGCTTTGGAATTGGGCTCACCCACCCAGCAACCAAAAGGTTGATTTTAAATATTGTGTTACTCCATCTGAAACAAGGGAAACCATGTAAGCTCTAATGCAAGATGATTCTTTGAAGAAAATTGGAGGAATTACATTTTTTAGTTGGAATATTAGGGACGTTAATGAGCCAATTAAAAGGGGTAAGGTTCTAGCCCATTTTAAAATCAATTAATGCTGATATAATATTTTTACAGGAGACGCATCACAAAGATGGAGCGCATAACAGGCTGAAGACTAACTGGATTGAACAATTATATAAATTCTACTTTTCTCTCTAAAGCTAGAGGTACTGCAATTATAATTCGTAAAGGTATACCATTCAAACATAAAGCCACTATAGCAGATAAGGAGGGTAGGTACATCATAGTATCTGGGGAGTTATATTCAACCCCACTTACTATGGTGAATATTTACACCCCAACTTTGACAACCCTCAATTTTTTAATAAAATAGCAAACTCCTAAACACGTATATAAAAAATACAAATATAGCCGACGTATGGAGGATTGCAAATCCATCTGTAACAGAATATTCCTTCTATTCAGCCATGCACAAACATATACACATATTTATTACTTTCTGGTGGACACAAAACCTTTTACAATAAATCCCAAATATTATAACAATATTATTTCCGATCATTGTCCGCTAACTTTCTCCTTAAAACTAGAAGGAATGTACTATAAAAAAACGTTCTGGAGATTTAATCCTCAAATATTAACTTACCCAGCTTGCTGTGAATATCTGAAGCAACAGATAGAATTGTTTTATGAGACAAATGACACACCGGGAATTTCGGCCTCGTTATTATGGGAATCTTTTAAGGCCTTTATTAGAGGTTCTATTGTCTCATATCAAGCATATCAAAATAAAAAGAATAGGATGGAACAACTGGAATTAGAAGAACAGATTGGACAGCTGGATTCAGAAAATGCTATTGATCCTGCTATTGCCAAACACAATAAGATAGCAGTATTAAAATTCAAAAATCAAATTCTCTCTGCAAGAGTTATCAGGCTATTTCAAATTACTAAACAGAAAAACTTTGAATTCGGCGACAAAATGCACAAACCTCTGGCTTGCCAGTTGAGAAAAATGGAAATAGATCATACTACTCAATAAATGAGATCAGAATCAGATATTAACCAAAGATTTTCCCAATTCTATCAAAATTTATACACATCTAAAACTTCAGTAGAAACAATAAAAATTAAAAACTTCCTTGACAATTGCAATCTTCCGTCACTTAGCGCGGCGGAACGTGAAGAATTAGGAGCGCAGATTACAATAAAAGACATTGAAGAGACTATTAAATCACTGAATAATGGTAAAACGCCAGGTCCAGATGGGTTTAGTAATGAATTTTATTAAAAAAAATCATGAATTAATCTCCCCGCATTTACAAGCCCTTTATATACATGCATTTAAAGAACAGGTGCTACCACAAACTTTAGCCGAATCAACTATTCCACTGATACCCAAAAAAGATAAAGATCTCGAAGAGCCGGGATCATATAGAGCAATAGCTCTGCTAAATACAGACCAGAAAATGTTAGCTAAAACCCTGGCAAGAAGACCAAGCGAATACATTAGTAAATTAATACACCCTGGGTTTATACCCAAGAGACACTTGTTTAACAACTTGAGATGCCTGGTTAATATAATGTACTCACTTAGAACGATAAAAGAAGACTTATCAATTATTTCATTAGACGCAGAAAAAGCATTTGACCAAGTAGAATGGAAATATATTTTTACAATATTGCAAAAATTTCAATTAGGAGAACATTTTAATTCATGGATAAAGTTGCTATAACAAGCCGACTGCCAGAATACTGACTAATCAAACACTCTCACCTAAATTTCAATTATCCAGGGACAATAGACAGGGGTGTGCATTATCACCTCTGTTATTTGCCCTTGCGATCGAACCCTTAGATGAAAGCATAAGAGTACATCCGAACATTCATGGCTATAATAATAAATATTCTACTAATAAGATATTGCTGTATGCAGATGACGTACTACTATTTATTACCAACTCCCAAGTTAGTATTCCAAACATACTAAATCTTATAGAAGAATTTGGTTCCTTTTCAGGATATAGAATAAACTGGAACAAAAGTGAAATGATGTCAATAAAACCTCAAGATTCGACACACCTGCTAAAATTTCCTTTTAGAATTGCTACGGAAAAATGTAAATATCTTGGAGTTTACATAACTAGAAAATACCCTTCTTTATTTCAAGCAAATTTTCCACTGTTAATTACCAAACTAAATGCCCTTATTTAATTTTGGAAAACCCTTCCGATCTCCCTCATAGGTAGAATAAATGCCATAAAGATGATCTTCCTTCCACAAATTCTGTATCTATTTCAATCAATACTGATTTTTCTCCCTAAATTATATTTTAATAACTCGATCACAAACTTTATTTGGGATTCCAAAACTCACAGAATTCATAAAAGACATTTATGATAAACCCAAAGAAATCGGCGGACTGGCTCTCCTTAATTTTTTTTTACTATTACTGGGAAACGAAAATTAAAATTTTAATCTATTGTATGGACGATACATGCCAATAGGTAAACTGGCTAATAATGGAGAGAGAAGATTGTTTGCCTTTTAATATAGGCGCGATTCTTCTCTCTCCAATAAATTTGAAGAAATCAGCATATGAGAAAAATCCGATAATCCATAGCACCTTAAGAATCTGGAAACAAGTGAAGTCACCCCTTAAATTGAGAAATGTATCTCTCCTCTTACCAATCGCCAACAATCCCTCGTTTAAACCGTCTACTTTAGACGAGGCGTTTATACAATGGGAAAGCTTCGGAATAAAAAAACTGGGAGACCTTTATGAGATAGGGACTCTCCTCTCATTTCAAGAATTACAGTTGAAATATCATCTGAAAGGTAGCCAATACTTTAGATATCTTCAAATACGAGACTATCTGTAAGCACATACCCAAGACTATCAATATATGATTCCAGACATACTAGACAAATGCATGAATAGAAAGTCGGACTCAAATAAGTTAACATCGTACCTTTATAATACCCTTTTAAATATACAAACTCCATCATCGGAAATAATTAGGCGAGCTTGGGAAGATGAACTGGGCCTAACAATTTTAAAAGATAGTTGGGTGGAAGGCCTTCAATATATACACAACTGTTCTCTTAATGTTAGGCACTCGCTAATAAAATTTAAAATACTGCATAGACTTTATTATTCAAAGTCTAAACTGAATAAGATCTTCCCAAATGTCTCCCCTATTTATGATAAATGTCTCCTTCAGGAAGCAACCATAACCCACTCCTTTGCCTCCTGTATAAAGTTACACAATTTCTGGACGAGGGGCAGGTATATCTCCACTTCCTTTTTTTCTCTTGTATTCACTTTTTGGCCCCACTACTTTGGTAGTCTAGGGATCTTTTCTATGTGCTTTTTTGTGCTATCTTTTCACTTCTCACTCTTTCCCTCTCTTGTTCTTTCTCTTATTTCTCTCATTTTCAATTAAAAAAAATTTTTTTTAAAGAAAAAAATCATTCTGGCTGATAATCCTACAGATTGATGCTTCATCTGCACATCAACACATCCCAGCCCCTCCTACAGCCTCACCTACAGCACCTCACTATTGATGTACTTTCCTTCTACATCCACATTGAAGTCAAACCCTTCAAAGGGAGAATAATCAATAGAAAACTCAATGTCCTTCATTTCTTGTTCAGACTTGGTTTGTGAGTAACTGGAGTCAGACTAAGCACATTACCAGGCTGGAGGAGCCAATTCTCTTCACTATTGTTTGAGGGAACAAAGAGGACCCAACCTCAAGAGCAGAGAACTGAAGAAAAATCTGCAAAAAGAGCTAACTTTGGTGCAAAAGGTTTATTGTGATGAATACATTCCTTTGGATTTGTTCTGCAGGTGCAGTTATTTGTTTTGGAGGAAGAATTTGCTGTTGAATCAGGGATTCATTAATAAAAAATAAAAAATAAAATAATTAAAAATTATATTCGGCTCAGGTGGAGTTTCACAGCAGGATACGAGGATATATTGTGCATCATGTGAGAACTTCTGAATCTTACTATTCCATGTTCGTGTTAGGGATTGTAGGGGGGAGAGTGACACTTGTTTGTGTTGGATGATTTTATTTTGCAGGATCCTTCTGAAAAGTGTCCCTCCATTAATGACGTGTTAAGCCAGTGCCTGCTTCCACTGCCCAACTGGGAGATAAGGCTGTGAATAGTATTTTCATGTCTGTTATCTTGGATAGAAAATGTTTAATGGGATATGGGCCAAATGCAGGCAAATGGGATTAGCTCAGATAGACATCTGGGCAGCAATTACCAACAAATAGACAAGTTGGAAAAAATATTTGGAAACAAGGTACTGCAGATGCTGGTTAATACATCAGAAGGACACAAAGTACTGGATTAACTCACCAAATTGAGCTGAAGGGCCTGTTTCTATGCACACTTTGACCAATATGAATTCTAACCAAGGACATGGTTTCTTGATTAATGCGGATGTCAGGAATTATGGAGAGAAGGCAGGAGAATGGGATTAGGAGGGGTAGATAGACAGCCATGATTTAATGGTGGATTTGATGGGCCAAATAGCCTAATTCTGCTCCTATCACATGACTTTATGACCTTATGACATTTCACTATGTATGTTCTCTCTTCTTGATCATAATGCTCTTCACACTCTGCACTCTTGTACTTAAGTATGATTGTGCCTATGCATAGTAAGATTATTTACTGAAAAAAAGTACCCCTGTGGCGTCAGCCTATACACGGGCCACTTATGGTCGAACCCTCGTCAGGAGGTACGAGGGCGGGCACATGACATCGTGGGCTAGAGGGAGTGTCCTGGTACTTAAGGTTATCTCACCTCGAGACCTTGGTAGTCAACCGGTAGCCGAGCCCGAGAGAACAACCTCGCTCAGCTACAGCAACAATGTTAATATAGTTAGCGCACCAACCTAACGTGTCAAACCTGAATAGATGACTGTTTGAACCGGCCTGACGTCTCACCTTTATTCACCACGTTTGGTGCCGCTACACTATCATGCTATCGAATCACTGCCTGGAATGATCTCTCAGGAGAGGTGATCAACAAGTTGGGAAACAGGCACGCATTTGGAAAGATTCTATGGGAAGGAAATTCAGTCATGGTGACTTTGACTCCCATGCAGAGATCAGTCCATGAACAAGAGCATGGCTGGAGATCTCCCTACACATCTCAGTGATGAAAAAAGCCTGAGCCTGAAAATGCCTTGCTCATCAAGTACACAGTACATCTGCACAGTGCATCTGCACAGTATTGGGTAAGAATGCTGTCAAGGAAATGTCAGGTAGGCTAACATGAGTTGTGCACAGAATTCAATATTCACATTTGGTGCAAATTCAGTTGGAAATGGTTTCCACACGGGTTATGTTTAGTAACGTTAAAATCAATCTGATCCAGTATTTATTCTCCCAAATTAGGATGAATTTCTGTCCAGGAATACAATATTTTATTTTACTGCATCATTACCAACATCCATCCATTTTAATGATTTATGACCTCCCTATCATTTAAGAATGACGTAATTTGAAGATGGACACAAAATGCAGGAGTAACTCAGCGGGACCGGCAGCATCTCTGGAGAGAAGGAATGGGTGACGTTTCGCGTTGAGACTCTTCTTCAGTCTGAAAGAAGGGTCTTGGTCTGAAACTTCACCCATTCCTTCTCTCCAGAGATGCTGCCGGTCCCGCTGAGTTACTCCAGCATTTTGTGTCCACCTTCAATTTTCTTGGTCCCGCTCTGGGAGTAGAAGTGGGGGTGGATTCGGACCGCAACAGCCATGAGCCCCAGGCCGAGCTCGGCGATCATTTGCCTGCTTCTGCTGCTGTTGGAGGTGAGATGTTGCATCGCGCCAGGG
The DNA here is from genome assembly GCF_010909765.2 of Amblyraja radiata. Classification (NCBI taxonomy): domain Eukaryota; kingdom Metazoa; phylum Chordata; class Chondrichthyes; order Rajiformes; family Rajidae; genus Amblyraja; species Amblyraja radiata. Next base: position 42,882,275 of record NC_045956.1, on the reverse strand, counting down.
TCTTGGGCCTGTCCCACTTTGGCCATCAGTTACGCGACAGGCCGGTAGCGCGCAAAGATTTCGTTCGCTACAAAAATTTCGGAGCCCCGCGCGATGTCGCTCACAACTACATACCCCTCCACGCTTCTCGGTGGGACCGGCCCCGCGCATCCACACGATGCCCATGCGCCTCAATGCGACGATGAGGTTGCGTAATTTACCTGCCAAGGACACGTAAGTGGGACAGGCCCTTAATGGTTTTGCACCAAAGAAATTAAGGATCATCAGATGAGCTTTTAGGAACACAATTAATTAAAGTTCATCATCTCATCCACATCCACTCCCTATAGATTAGGGGCAATTTACAAAGGCCATTACACCTGCAAATTCGCACGTCTTTGGGATGTGGGAAGAAACGGAATCCCCGAAGCAATCCCGCATGGTCACAGGGAGAACGTGCAAACTCCATCCAGATATCATCCGAGGTCAGGATCGAACCCGGGTTTCTGGCATTTTGAGGCAGCAGTTCTGCCAGCTACACCAAGGCAAACCATGAAGTGGTGGAATTGAATCTTAAACCAGGTTAAAAGATGTTAACAAACTCCAGCTTTTTTATGTGCAACTCATTCATATTTCAACCTTTTTAAGTTACGATGCTGGTTTGGCCTATCTGCCCAAAGATATGGCACGAAAAAGCAGAACATCTATTCCAATCTATATTCCTATATAAGATGTATCTTTGGAGTATTGCATGCAGTTCTGGTTGTCCCATTACAGGAAGGCTGTGGAGGCCTAGGAAAGGGTGCAGAGGAGGTTTATCAGAATGGTTCCCGGATTAGGGGGTATTCGCTGCAGGGAGCAGTTGGACAGACTTGGATTGTTTTCTCTGGAATGCCAGAAGTTGTCAGGAGTCCTGATAGAAGTACATAAAACTATGAGGGGCATAGCTAAGATAGATGGAACCTTTTGCCAAGGAAGGGAAAACATAAAATACTAGAGGGCATATTGTTGTGAGAGGAACAAAGTTTAAAAGAGATGTGTGGGTAAGTTTTTTAAACACAGGGTGGTGAGTGCTGGAACATATTGCTGGGGTTGCTGGTTGAGGCAGATACAATAGTGGCATAGAAGAGATTTTTAGATAGGCATATGTTGCGAATGGAGGGATATGGATTATGTAGGTAATCAGGCAGATAAAAGTTGGTCTTGGCAAAATGTTCCGCACTGACAATGTGAGCCGAAGGGCCTGTTCTAGTGCTGTACTGTTCTCTGTTCTATATTTTATGTATTTCACAGTCTACATTCTTGTTTCCAACATGTGCCTTTTCACATTGGGCACAGGGTGTGCAGCTGGTAGAGCTACTGCCTCACAGCACCATAGACATGTGTTCAATCCTGACTTTCAGTGCTGTCTGTGTGAAGTTTGCACATTCTCCCTGTGGCCGTGTGAGTTTCCTCTGGGTGCTCCGATTTCATCCCACATCCTAAAGATGTGTGGGACTATAGGTTAATGGGCCTTTTAAAAATTGTTCCTCCTATGTAGGAGTGGTAGTGAAATTTGGATAACATGGACCTAGTGTGAACTAGCGATCGATGGTCAGTGTTGACTGGGTGAGCCAAAGGGCCTGTTTCCATCCTATTTTTCAATTAATTCATGTTTCCTCATCTATTAATTCCTTGTCTATTAACTTTACTTCCTTGAAATCACTTATGTGTGTATAATTTTTAACTTTTGCTATTCTGTCATATCTAAATCCAAGAAATATACTTTTGTTGAAAAAAGTACAGGTTCGTTACTTAGGCCTGTAAGGATAACGCTATCTCCCTAGCTCATAATTTCTTGATTAACATTATTATTCTTTCCATTAATCAATTGTCTATTGATGCTGCCATGCCCATTTAAAAACTTTTTTGTTCTGTTGTATATCCAGTGAGCTAGTTTATTCGATGCCTCTTGAAAATTCCTTTACACAATATTCACCCAATGTCTTTTATAGACAATAGACAATAGACAATAGACAATAGGTGCGGGAGTAGGCCATTCGGCCCTTCGAGCCAGCACCGCCATTCAATATGATCATGGCTGATCATCCACAATCAGTACCCCGTTCCTGCCTTCTCGCCATATCCCTTGACTCCGCTATCTTTAAGAGATCTATCTAACTCTCTCATGAAAGCATCCAGAGAACCAGCCTCCACTGCCTTCTGAGGCAGAGAATTCCATAGATTCACAACTCTCTGGGTGAAAATGTTTTTACTCATCTTCATTCTAAATGGCCTATCCCTAATTCTTAAACTGTGGCACCTGGTCTGGATTCCCCCAAAATCAGGAACATGTTTCCTGCCTCTAGCGTGCCCAATCCCTTAATAATCTTCCATGTTTCAAAAATCTCCTCTCATCCTTCTAAATTCCAGAATATACAAGCCCAGCTGCTCCATTCTACAAACATATGACAGTCCCACCATCCCGGGAATTAATCTTTTTTTGTGAACCTACGCTGCATTCGCTCAATAGCAAGAATGTCCTTCCTCAAATTAGGAGACCAAAACTGTACACAATACTCCAAGTGTGGTCTCACCATGGCCCTGTACAACTGCAGAAGGACCTCTTTGCTCATAAACTCAATTTATCTTGTTATGAAGGCCAACATGGCATTAGCCATTAATAATCCATCAGATTAATAGTCCATCAGATTGCAGTATATTTTCCAGCACAATTGGTATCAAAGTTAAGAGCTTGCTGAATTTAAGTACAAATTGCATCCAACGCAGATTGAGTTTGCGTAAACTTTAGTACCAGTTTAAAAACACCATTTTGAAATCTGATGCCTTGCACAAAACTTCCCACACCCTCTATTCAGATCTATCACTATTATGTTTCCATTATGTGCTCCAGATTGTGGAACTTTATCCAGAGGCCTAGAGTAATACAGCGCAGAAACAAGCCCTTCAGCCCAGCTTGTCCAAGTTCCATCCAAGTTAGTCATTCGATTGCAGTTGCCTCATGTCTATTTACACCTTTCCTACCTATATACTGTATCTGTCTAAATGTATCTTAAATGTTGATATATTACCTGTTTCAACTACTTCCTCTGGCAGTTCATTCCAAATACCCACCAACGTTTGTGTGAAAAATTGCCCCCTCGTATTCCTATTAAATCTTTCTCCTCTCACCTTAATTTTTTTGATTCCCTTACCTTGGGAATATGACTGTTGATTCACCCTAACTATTACTCTCATGATCTTATCCAACTGTATAAGACTTTTCCTCAGCCTCCTACGCACCAATGGATAGTCTTACCCTTTCCAACCTCTCCATGTAGCTCAGGCCTCGAGTCATTACAACATCCTCGTAAATCTTTGTTGCACACTTTCTGTTTTCCTGTGTTCCCTTACCAATGTCTATTACAATAGTACATAGTACATAGATTAATAAGTTTATTGTCAATTCAGCTTTTCAAAGTTGAATTACCCAGTGCTGGTGGACACTATGATTAACAGTCCATTATTAGTCCAAATCTCTGTTTAAATCTGCTGCAGAAATCTGGTCTATTACCTTTCTTAAATATGTCAGTAAATAATTACATGATTAGCATGTTTGCAGATGCACTAACATGGGCGGTATTGTAGATAATGAAGATGGTTGTCAAAAATTGTAGCTGGGTCTTCATCAGTTGGTCAGGATGATGAATGGTTGATGGAATTTAATAGAGTTTAAAATGAGGTTGCATTTTGCAAAGTATAACAAGGGAAGGACCTACGCAGTCAGTAGTAGGGGTCTGGGGAATGTTGTAGAGCAGAGGGATCTAGGAGTGCAGGTGTATAGTTCCTTGAAAGTGGCATCATAGGTAGTTAGGGTGGTTAAAAGGCTTTTGGCACATTGGCTTTTGGCACATTGGCCTTCAGTCCAGGTATTGAGTAGATAAATAGGAGATCATGTTGCAGTTGTAGAAGACCTTGGTGAGGCCACATTTCGAGTATTGTGCTCTGTTTTGGTCCCCATATTATAGAAAAGATGTTGTCAAGCTGGAAAGGGCGCAGAGAAGATTTACGAGCATGTTGCCAGGACTCCATGGCCAGAGCAATAGTTTGGATGACAAAATCACTAACAAAAGAAAGCAAGCTTGTCACATGTCTTCTTTGCCATTCTATTTATTTCTGTTGCTACTTTCAGGGAGCGAAGGACTTGAACCCCAAGTTCCCTGTGTATGTGGTTGCTCTTGACAGTCCTGGCATTAACTATATATTTTACTTCGGAGTCACGTGAGTGACTACATGAAGAAGACCGTCAAAGCGCATGCGCGTCATTACGTCTAGCGCATTGCGCTGACTGCCAGGCACGCTGCTCCTGCCAGTGGTAAGTTTAAACCATCAGGTAAGTTTCAAAACTTATTTCTAGGTTCTGTTTTTTTGTGTTGCAGGAAGCTCGTTAAAGAGTTTGCCTGCTGGATTTGGGCGAAGTCGGACGGGCCGCGGGGAATCCGGTTATGGACCGTAGGGAGATCCTGGTCCAGACCGCGGAAGCGTGGGTAGCCGGCGGCCGTTTCGGGCTCGCAATCCACGTCGCTGACAGTACGTCAACGGCTCCCACACCGCTATGGTTCCCAACAAAGGGGGTAAAACCAGCAGTAAGCCGGTCTCGCCACCGAGTCGCTGACGGTGCGGTCAGTGGCTCCTAGACCGCTATGGTTCCCCACATAGGGGGTAAAACCAGCAGTAAGCCAGCCGCAGCACCCGAGTCACTGACAGTGCGGTCAGCATCTCCTAGACCACTATTGTGCCCCAGATAGGGGTCAAACTAGCAGTAAGCCAGTCAGGCCTACGGACTCGGGCAAGTCGGGTTCCCCTCTTCAATGGGTGAGTCTACGGACGCCTAAAACCACATGGAGCACCTGATGGAGAGGTTGCTCCACTATGATATACTCCAAAGGAGGGCGTTATCAGCGCGGGTCTCCTCGGGGGCCCGCGGCAGCGGCACCTGTTTCAGTGCTGCACAATGTCTCCCTCTCTGAGGAGGGGAGCATTCAGGGTTAGTTTCAGTCTGACAGAGCAAAAATCCTGATGTAGGTCCGTAGGAGGGGCCATGTCAGCGCAGGTATCCTCAGGAGCCTGCGGCAGCACCTGTTTTCAGGGCTGCCTACGAATATCCCTCTCTGTGGAGAGGGGTGCGAGGATATACTCGCAAGTGAAGGGGTTCCTGCCGGAAGAATTGGTTCCAGCCGTTGGCAGAAAACCCGGAAGGGGCCAGACTTCCCCTCACGCTACAAGTGCCGGCAGTGAACAGTAAATCTTCTCTTCAGGTAAGACTTATCCAACAGGTATACCTGGATGAGGAAGCAAAAACTTCATCATATTGGCGACGACACACCCCACGCCTCATCGGCAGTAAGCAGTTCACTGAAGCTGGTGGCTGCTTGAAAGCTGGGCAGAGGTCTTTCAGGCCTTGGTCCAAGGGCTTACCCTAAGACCACCGGTAACCATGGAGGTAGGTGGGTCTGGTTCTTCCGAAACATGAGGTAAGTGGACCATTTACAAGTTGGTAATATTTACACTTGGGTTTGTACAAATGTCAATAATCACATTCACATTCAGATTCAGATTCAGATTCAACTTTAATTGTCATTGTCCGTGTACAGTACAGAGACAACAAAATGCATTCATGAAATTCAGGTCCAATATATACTAATATTATATCATGGGATTGGATTATTATTGCAGAATACAGGGTACCAAGTATGGCTTGGAATTGGGGCCAGAGTTGTCTTTCGGGGCAGGCTCAGTATTATGGCCAGGATTGCCTTCCGAGACAAGCTCGGAAATATGGCCAGAGTTGTCTTTCGACGCAGGCTCAGAATTATGGCCGGAATAGTCTTTCAAGACAGGCCCAGTATTATGGCCAGAGTTGTCTTTTGAAGCATGCTCAGTATTATGGCCATGATTACCTTTGGAGACAGGCTCGGGTATCTGGCCAGAGTTGCCGTATGAGGCAGGCATGGAATCATGGAAGGCGTAGCCTGTTCATTGTGAAAGATGGAGGATGTCGGTTCATTATTGATTTAACTGGCATGTGCAACATAGTCTTTTCAGTATATGGAACTTTGTTACTGTCTAACAACTGCTTTCCTTAGGATCTTTATGGCATGCATCGATTTCAAAGATGTATACTATTCAGGTCCCATTCACAGGGATCACTGGAGACATTTGAAATTTACCTGGATGGGTCAATGATACAGTTAAGGCGTTTGCAAATGGGCTAACTTCAGCTCCCATGTCATCTACCAAATTACTAGACTGGTCCTTGGACTGCTCAGAGCTCAAACACACTTGTTATGGCTTATCTGGTTGATATTCTAAACGCTGTGTTTTGCTAAAATTAACTGTTTCAGCCGCGACTATATTTGAGAAATTGAGGTCCATCATCCATCCAGTTAAATTTAAGTTGATACCAACTAAAGTTATTGATCATTCGGATTTACCTTTAACTATTAATTTATCTGTGACTCCGCCCTGGGACAAGAGATTGGAGTCAATAGAAGCCTGTAACAACCTTGTTATGAAGGAGTCTTCTATTCATCAAGTGTTATTGGCAATATAGCAGCTGTGTTTCAGCTGTGTAATTGGGCCTTTGCATTATCAGAACTTACAACGTGCAAAGTAGTAACCTCTCAAGTGTCAGAAAGGTCATTGTTAACAAACCTATGCTATTACCAGCTGAAGCTACCCAAGTCACAATGATGGATGAACTACATGCAGCAGTGCTCCAGTAGTTTGGTCTATAAATCTTCAGTTATATTACAAACTGATGCTAGTGCTCAAAGATGGAAAATTACGAATGCCATCTCTAGTCACGGAGGCGGATGGGATTTGCATTAATTACCAATTCTTCAGTTATTGGTATCAACTACCTATAGACACTAGGTGCATACTATGGGTTAAAGGGTTATTGTGCGAATATGCATAAACTGCATGCTCAGTTCCAAGTTGATACACTGTGGTGGTGGCATATGTTAGTCACATGCGTGCAATCAAGTCAAAGTATTCTGCATAATTTACCCAACCTCAGTTGGCGCTGGTGTATCATCACGTAAATCAATTACAACACAGAATGGATGTTGGATTACAATGTATTTTATGTCTTTTCTCCATTTTGCCTCATCAGTCGGGTCTTGCAAGGAATTCAGCAAGATCTCGCTTCAGGGTTTTCGTACTGTCTTATGCAGCCATGATTTCCTGCAAATGTTGGGAATAATAATAGAACCTTATATGGGTATTCTAAACATAAAACTTTGCTGCTTCAGCCTGGGACTCGGGGAACCAGCCTCTGCATGATTAATCAAGTCATTGCCTTACAGAATCTGAGAAGATTGCTCCTGCGGCTCGCGTTGTCAGACGATCCATGTATGTACTCACCGCAGTGAGCAGGGATAGCACCAAAAAAGCAGTACATTTCCTCTTCAGGAGATTGGAAGCATTCTGTTTAAATGCTATGTTACATATTACACGGCACGGATTCTGACGTCTTAGAGTTCATTTTCAAATGGGTCATGACAATAAATTAAGTTATAGTCCCATTAACTGTGCCCAACGTGCTTTCTCATCATATTTGATGCAGCGAGCGGGACCCGCTCTGTCGGGTTTCACCCTCTGATATCCAGTTTATTAAGGATATCTTTAACTCAAGTTCTCCCAGACCAAAGTACACGGAAGTATGGGATATTGACATTGTGTTAACACTACTTCACCAGGGGGTTTCCAGCTATATCCTTATCTTTGGCTCGGCTCTAATAAGGTAGTTATCCCTTGGCGCTGTTCTCAGTGCAACGGGTCCAGTCATTACATAAATTGCGACTGGACAGGATGGTTTCACCAGATGTAATGTGATATTTCATGTTTACGATTTAGTTAAGCAGACAGCCCAGGGGTGTCAGGTCTCAAACTAGTTCTCATGGCATACCCAATGCACCTTCGGTTATGTGTGGTCATACATTCACTTAGAGCCTTAGAGGCTCTGATACTAGCTATGTTTGTTAGTTACAATAACCGCATAAGAAGGTATCAGTTCAGTCCATGTCCAGGTGGTTTAAACGGGGTTTTGGCTTATGCAGGAGTGGATACTAATTTTCTAATCTCACTCCACCAGGGCTGCTACAACTTCAGCAGCAAGGGGTATGTACATTCCTCTGGACCACATCCTGCCAACTGCAGGATGGTCTAAAGAACGCATTTTCCATAATTTTATATTAACCCATTGCCAGACCAAGGGTATTTGCCAACTCTATTTTAGGTTCTATTTTTAGTTTCCCCCGGAAGCGAGGGGTTACCATTATTATTACCTGTTCATTTATCAGCATCAGCATGTTTTAAATCTATGTCATGACTGTATGTATTATGAATATTTTCCTTATCTGTGGTCAACTGATGTAGTTGTGCTTGTGTGGACTCGTTTTCCACGGCATGAAATCACAGAGCTTCAAAATCTTCACATAGTCACTCACGTGACTCCGAAGTAAAATGGTAAGATTAAACGAGAACTTACCAGTTTGAAGTTTAATCTTTATTTTATGACAAGTTACGATGAGCGATTACGTACCCTCCGCTCCCAACCCTCATAACATAAAGATCGTCTCGAAGTTCTAGTCAGCTCTAATCTTACTATTTTAGTTCTACAACTGTTATCTGATATTTCACACCGTTGCTTTGAAGATTGACGCGCATGCGCCTTGACGGCCTTCTTCACGTAATCGCTCATCGTAACTCCTCATAAAATAAAGATCAAACTTCTCTCGTTTAATCTTACTATTTTCCCTTTATATTTGACCTATCAAGGCACAACATCTAATACTTGCCCAGACTAAACTCCAAATTTGAAACTGTTCAATAAACTGCTATGGTCTTTGACAGTCATCTCCACTGTCTGTAACTCCACCAATTTTGTGTCATCTGCAAACTTATGGGTTTGTCCCACTTAGGCGATTTTTCAGCGGACTGCCGGGGACTATCAAGTTGCCAGCAGTCGCCTGAAAAACCAGCAACTGGAACAGCGACTGTCAGAGTGGAACACAAACACATCGCTTCCTTCACCATCCCATTATGCAGGTGGGGGACAGGGCAAACGGGGAGCGCGGCCTAAAAAATTCACACGGTGCAAAGCCAAGGTGAAACAGACATACACCGTGATGAACAGGAAGGTAGGTGCAGTAAAAAGACGGCTAAAGCACAGTGTATGGCAAGTCCTTTAAAAGCGGAGGGGAGAGGGGGTAGAAGGAGTGGAGACAATGTTTACGAAGCCAGAGATACACGGCTGTGAAGCTTGGCAGACATTTAACATTACCAGTCAGGTATCATAGAAACATAGAAACATAGAAAGTAGGTGCGAGAGTAGACCACCAGGTCCGTCGAGCCCGCACCGCCATTCGCTCATGGCTGAACACTAAACAGACACACTTACCCACAAACAGTAGACACAAGACACAGAACACAAGACACTACCCTCCCCTTCATACCGCTATCACCCCTCTCCTCCCCAAGAACCGCGTGATCTCCTGGGGGAGGCAAAAAACCGGATAAAAACCCAGGTCCAATTCGGGAAAAAAAATCCGGGAAATTCCTCTCCGACCCCAATCCAGGCGATCGACACTTGTCCAGGAGATCACTCAGGTCTCACTATACTAACCATACCTAGGTCCATATCCCTGCCCTCTCCCCGTAGCCCCTTATCCCCTCGGCAGCTAAAAAACCATCTATTCTAGACTTAAATATATTTAACGTTTCTGCTTCCACTGCTCCCTGGGGCAGTGAATTCCATAAATTAACCACCCTCTTGGTGAAGAAGTTCTTCCTCATCTCAGTTTTAAAAGAGCCCCCCCTTATTCTGCAACTATGTCCCCTAGTTCTAGTTTCCCCGATCATTGGGAACATCCTCGGTGCATCCACCCGATCAAGGCCCCTCACGATCTTATATGTTTCAATGAGATCGCCTCTCATTCTCCTAAACTCCAAAGAGTAGAGCTCCAGCTTACTTAACCTTTCCTCATATGTCAATCCCCTCATTGCAGGAATTAATCTTGTAAACCTTCGCTGCACTGCCTCCAGGGCTAGTACATCCTTCCTTAAGTATGGACCCCAGAACTGTACACAGTATTCCAAATGTGGTCTCACTAATACTGTGTACAGCTGCAGCAAGACCTCCGTGTTTTTATACTCAATCCCCCTAGCAATAAAGGCCAAAACTCCATTGGCCTTCCTGATTGCTTGCTGCACCTGCATACTGACCTTTAGTGATTCATGTACTAATACCCCTAGATCCCTTTGCGTTGCATTACAACGCAGCTCCTCCTCATTTAGAAAATAACTTGCCCTATCATTTTTTCCCCAAAGTGAATGACTTCACATTTATTAGTATTAAATTTCATCTGCCAAGTTGTTGCCCACTCACCTAGCTTATCTATATCCATTTGCAGACTCTTCCTATCCTCCTCATCCCCAACTTTTCCTCCCATTTTTGTATCGTCCGCAAATTTTGATATATTACACTTGGTTCCCTCCTCCAAATCATTTATATAAATTGTGAACAACTGGGGTCCCAGCACCGACCCTTGCGGAACCCCGCTAGTTACCGGTTGCCATCCCGAGTATGAACCATTTATCCCCACTCTCTGCTTCCTATTTGTCAGCCAATCCTCTACCCATGCTAATATATTACCCCCAATCCCATAATTTTTTATTTTTAGCAATAGTCTCTTATGTGGCACCTTGTCAAAAGCCTTTTGGAAGTCCAAGTATACCACATCCACCGGTTCCCCTTTATCCACCCGGGTTGTTACTTCCTCAAAGAATTCGAGCAGATTCGTTAAACAGGATTTCCCCTTCACAAAACCATGCTGGTTCTGTCCGATGAAGTCATGTTTATCCAAGTGCCCCGTTAGTGTTTCTTTAATAATTGTCTCTAACATTTTACCCACCACCGATGTTAGACTAACCGGTCTATAGTTACCCGCCTTCTGTCTACTTCCTTTTTTAAATATAGGTGTTACATTGGCCATTTTCCAATCCACTGGGACCGTTCCTGCCTCCAGGGAGTTTTGGAAAATTATCACCAATGCATCCACAATCCCCACCGCTATCTCCCTCAAGACCCTTGGATGTAATCCATCAGGCCCAGGGGATTTATCCTCCTTCAGTCTCATTAATTTCCCTAATACCACCTCCTTGGTGATCTTAATAGTATTTAGCTCCTCCATTCCTACCGCCCCCTGTTTATCCAGCGTTGGAATATTTTTTGTGTCTTCTATGGTGAAGACTGATACAAAATACTCATTTAATGCCTTTGCCATTTCCATGTTCCCCACCAACAACTCTCCAGTCTCACCCTCCAATGGACCAACGTTCACCTTAGCCACCCTTTTTCTTTTTATATAGCTATAAAAACTCTTACTATTAGTTTTTATGTTGTTCGCTAAATTCCTTTCATAGTCTATTTTCCCCGTCTTAATTAATCTCTTAGTTATTCTTTGCTGACCTTTAAATGCTTCCCAATCCTCTACCCTCCCACTATCTCTGGCTACCTTATATGCCCTTGCCTTCAGCCGAATACTATCCTTTATAGTTTTACTGAGCCATGGCTGACTGTTCTTACCCTTACCCCTTTTTTTCTTAATAGGAATAAATTTTTCTTGAAGGTTATACAGTAGATCCTTAAACGTACACCACTGCTCATGTACCGTCTTATTCTTGAGTCTGCTATCCCAGTCAACTTTGATCAGCTCAGTCCTCATACCTTCATAATCCCCCTTATTTAGACTAAGCACCCTAGCCTGAGTTTCAACCTGCTCCCCTTCTATTTGAATATGGAATTCGTCCTTGGTTCTGAAAACTATTGTTCACTTTTTTTTCCCAATGAACCAATGAAATTCACCGGTCAGCACTGGCTGCAACCTAGGAGAACCTCCAAGAACCTTCGACCTCCTGGCAACCCATTAGGACCTCCTGGCGACCCACCTACTGCTTGAGAATTCTTGCTACTCTCCATGGCGGCTTCATTCTAGTCGCCGATAATTTTTCAACATGTTGAAAAATTCACGGTGACCAGAATGAGGCCGTGACTAGTTCCCAGAATGCGGGAACTCCTCACGACCATGAAGGCGACTCCCCGGCAACCACCCGCGAGCATATGGCGACTGCATAGTCTCTTGCTGTTGCCTAAAAAGTCGCCTAAGTGGGACAGGCCCATTATTTAACAACCCATCCACATTCATGTCCAAGTCATATACATACAGTATATAAATCTTAGACAACCAAGGTCCCAATACAGGTGCCAATGAAATATCACTGGTCACAGACCTCCAGCCAGAATAAATCCCTTCCACCATTACCTTTTATGAGTAAGCCAGTTCTGAATTCAAACAAACAAATCACCTCGGATTCCATGCACTTTAATCTTCTGAATCAGCATACTATGGGGGATTTTAGAAACATAGAACATAGAAATATAGAAAAATAGGTGCAGGGGTAGGCCATTCGGCCCTTCGAGCCAGCACCCCCATTCAATATGATCATGGAAGATAATCTAAAATCGGTACCCCGTTCCTACTTTTTCCCCATATCCCTTGATTACTTTAGCCCCAAGAGCTAAATCTTACTCTCTCTTGAAAACATCCAGTAAATTGGCTTTCTCTGCCTTCTGTGGCAGAATCACAACTGTCTAAGTGAAAAAGTGTTTCCTCATCTCAGTCCTAAACTCTTACTTTTAAACTGTGACCCCTGGTTCTGGACTCCCCCAACATCGGGAACATTTTTCCTGCATCCTTTAATATTTTATCATATGCTTTACTAAAATCCATGTAAACACCATCCACTGTTATATACCCTCATTGATCATATTCATCACCTCCTGTACTTTTTTTTTTGCACTACTTCGGATTGCACTGCCATCTTTTCCCGTACTGCTGTTTTGCACTTCTTGTTCGTATTTATTATTCCATTTATCGTAGCTATATGCATACTGTTTACTCATAGAAACAAGGAATTTCATTATACCCTGGAGTATATGACAATAAACAAACCTGAAATAGTTAGAGTGAGAAGTGAGAGCATTATAGTTCCAAGTGGAGGGAATTAAAACTCACAGTAATGTTTTTCCTCATTTATATTTAATTAGGATTTTTCAGTACCCGGAACACTCTTCCATTCTATTATCATTTGAAGCTACTATTTAATACCCCAAGTCATTGTTAATGTTTCAAATTCTCTAATTATGTTTTAAGTACATTATGCATTCAATGTTTTATTGTCCAATCATGACTTAATATTTTTTTGACCAACTTGGTTTTTTTTCATTACCTCTTCTATTTATTTTAATTACTTTTCCGATTACTCTTTGTTTCCTACCAAAATTTGCTTTGTTTGCTTCGTCTCTCTGGTTTCTCATTTGTTTTTGGCTTCTACTTTGGTTTAAATTCTCCCCTTTCCCAACAATGGCAGTATCTGTATCCCACAATAGATTTTTGAACTTAATTGTAGATTTCTTTTCTAAACCGTTTCCGACCATCCATTAACCGCTCCACGCCAGATCCCCACTCACTTTACCATTGCAACAGCAGCAGCATCTGCACTCCCTGATCTGATGACGTGAGGTAGATTACTGATTTATTTTACTTGGACCAACACATGACCTTAAAAAGATCTCTTGTTTTTATAAATGTGTCAAGCTGTCTTGAACATGAAAGTAAACAGTGTTGTCTATTTTGTTGGCTTGCCACCCATATTATGGTTGTTTCACTGTTTGGTGTGGTAGCTCACAGCTTACATTCTTTAATATCTGGTAGATGGATAGGAACAGGTTTAGAGGGATATGGGTGAAATGCAGGCTTGTGGAACTAGTGTAGGTGGGACATTGGACAGCGTGGGTAAGTTGGGCCGAAGGGCCTGTTTCTGCACTGTATGACTCTGGACTCTATCTCTTCAGCCAAACATTTACCTTCCTTGTTTGACTTTTCTAGTAATGACTAGCAGAGATGAGATAAATTCCTGTAAGGGTACAACTACTTCCAAACTAGCAGATTTCTCGAATTACTTAAAATTACTTCTACATGCAAAATATTGCAGACACTGAAAATTTGAAACATAAAAAGAAAATGCTGAATATACTTGACAAGCCAGTGGAGTCTGTGGAGTGTGAAATAGAGTTAATGTTGCAAGTTGATGGCCTTTTCTCAGAACTAGAACTATGGCTGTAAGGTGGAAATGGTTTCTGCACTCCTTTCCTCACAAAGCTATTGTTCTATTGAAATTGCCATAGTAAGAAAATTCAACCCACTCCACGCCAAAAAACATTCTAACCATCTTGTTATCTTTGCATAACTGAGACAATTAGTTACATTTAGGATGAGTTTCTTCTTCATTGAACTGATATCCCTTTACATTAGAACAAAAAACAGTTACTCAATCAATAAGCTATAGTTGGGAAAACAGCATAGATACAATTGAAGTCTGTACATTCAGTCAGATCAAAATGTCATCTAAATCTTTTCTCCAGAGATGCTGCCTGACTAGCTGAGTTACTCCAGCATGTTGTGTTCGTCTTAGATACATTTGAAGCAAGGTTGATTGAGTAAATGAAAAAAAATAATGATTATGCTGCTATCTTTAGATGAAGAGAGGTGCAAGAAGGCTAAAATGAAGCACTAAAGTCAATAGACAATAGACAATAGGTGCAGGAGTAGGCCATTTGGCCCCTCGACCAGCACCACCATTTACTGTAATCATGGCTGATCGTCCACATTCAGTACCCCATTCCTGCCTTTTCCCCATTGAATGTAATAGCCTTTACATTTTTAATTACACTTTTTTTCTAATCAGTCTTTATATATAATTAGTATACATTGTCTATTTACCCCAATATATCACCCAAGTTGTTGAACGCATTTGTTGCAGCATATGCTTCAAGTGCTCAAACTCTAAATGTTTTTTAGTGTCTCGGGGGTTTATGCTTTTTATCCATGAATCACTTCAGAAATCACAATTATAATGGGGCAAGTGGTGCTCAGTCTGGACAATCACCTGCACTCACCTTGTATGCTTTCCCTACATCTTTCCTTTACATCTGTGCCTCTGTGGGATCATCAGCCTCCAGCCCTGGTCATCACGGGTTGTTCCATGAGTGGCAGTGGGCTGCGATTATTCCTCAGATGACAGATCTGGAAGTCTCTCCTCCCGGAGCCTTCTGATGGCTTTTGAATGCATGCCGCTGGCAAGGTCCTTCCGAGCTGCCTAATAGCTGGAGACACTTCAAAGTACAAAATGTCTTAAATAATTAATAACAAAAATAATTTACATAAAATACCATAACTTACCATTAAATCCTTTAGCAACAAAAAAAAAAATTTTAAATAAAGAAAAGCCAACCTGTGCTTATTTAAAAAAAATCATTTTGCTGTTTCTTTTAAATTGGTGGGACTGCCATGATTGATATAAAATGCTGGTGTTTGGGTGTGAGTCGTATTCAGCCCCTCAGCATAATAGACACGAATCAAGAGTATTTAATTGTCATGTATACTGACAATGAGACATTGGAATTCCTACTTGCAGCAGCAGAACAGGTCTGTAAACACAATACACAGATAATATATAATGAAGAAAATGTCAATACATAAATAACCACAATACTGGAGCTCTACTCGTGGACTTGACCTCCAAAACATTGTTGGCATTTCACTACAGGGATAACAATACTATACGATAGAACTGTATTTACCCCAGGAGGGAAATTGATCCAGTACGTTGTTTAAAAGGTTTGCCATCAAAAAAAGTAAATCATAATAATCATATTTATAATAACACTTTATTAGCCAAGTATGTTTTGCAACTTACGAGGAATTTCATTTGCCATACAGTCATACCAATAAAAAGCAACAGAACACACGAAAATACATTTTAACATAAACATCCACCACAGTGACTCCTCCACATTCCTCACTGTGATGGAAGGCGAAAAAAGTTCAATCTCTTCCCTTCTTTCCTTCCGTTGACGGGGCGATCTTTGCTCTCGTAGCAGGCAGCGTTTGCACCCTCGTGTCGGGGGCGATCAAACTCCCGCATTTGGGGGGAATCTCAGCTCCCATGCGGCTTTTTAAAAGATTCTTACCATCTCCATTTGCGCATAAAGTAAAGTCCTATGATTCATGGCATAACAAACGTTAACTTTTAACATGGTGCCAACTGTAAATAAAAGCATAGTACCAGTAGTCATAAGCACTGGGAGGAAATGTGCATGCCTTAAGGATACTTTTCCCAGAACTCATAGACATGAGTGGACTGTGACATCCATCCAGCTGATGAAAGACCAGTTTACCTGTCTGATTCAACCAAATCAATATGGTAAGTGGTTAATATACGTGCTTAATAAAGATCAAATATAAAAGGTGTTCCCTTCCTCATAAACATTAATACATCAAAATAAGAGGGGCTGAAAGTTGAGGAAAAGAATAATGCACCACATTAGTATGCAGACAAATACATTTATCCTGAAGTGATTTGTGGCCTGATGTTCATATTTTGCAATAAGCAATTTGAAGTTTAAAGTTGCGATTAGACAAATGATAAACTGTTTTGTCTAAAGGGTCTTAGCTATCAAGCTCTGTTTATAAGAATGATAGCACAATTTATTTGAGAAACAAGTATTTCAGTTTTCTCTTTCAGAAATGTAATTACATGTTGATAGAGGAAAGCTGGTGACAAATGGACTTTTTCATTTTTTAAATAGAAAACTATTTGCGGAAAGTGTATTATGCTCAAACAAGAGGCTTTTTGAGCAAGATCATATTTAAAATATGTGAGCATATGGAATCAAGAAAATTACATAAGCTAGATTAAAAACTATTTGAACCTAGCAAAACTGCACAGTGAAAGTTATTTCATTCAATTTGAAGTTAACATTAATCTTCTCATTTTTTCACTAGTAAAAAGGAAATATCTTTAAGATTGAGAATAACGAAAAAGTAAATAAATAAAACTGCACAGTAAAAAAATTGGAATTTTTCCTGTAAAAAGATTACTCATTTTCCATTAGTGCATAATTTGTTTATGCAGAATATTAGTATGAACACCTTCACTTCAGTTCCAATGTTACGTAATTTCAGGGTGCAGTTTAATGTATGTTAAACTCTGCATTCCCAATATACTTCAGTGGAAATTACTTCCTTTAAAATGTAAAGTTAGATAGAGTTATACAGAAACAAAATGGACCTGCACCACATCTCATTAATATTCAATAAGACATCCTTCTGAGCTTATCCCATTTGCCAGCATTTGGGTGCTATCCTTCTAAATTTGGGTGCTATCTTTCAGAATGGCATGCAGTGACTAGTGGGGTACCGCAAGGCTCAGTGCTGGGACCCCAGCTATTTACAATATATATTAATGATCTGGATGAGGGAATTGAATGCAACATCTCCAAGTTTGCGGATGACACGAAGCTGGGGGGCAGTGTTAGCTGTGAGGAAGATGCTGGGAGGCTTCAAGGTGACTTGGATAGGTTGGGTGAGTGGGCAAATGCATGGCAGATGCAGTATAATGTGGATAAATGTGAGGTTATCCACTTTGGTGGCTAAAACAGGAAAGTAGGCTATTATCTGAATGGTGGCCGATTAGGAAATGGGGAGATGCAACAAGACCTGGGTGTCATGGTACACCAGTCATTGAAAGTAGGCATGCAGGTGCAGCAGGCAGTGAAGAAAGCAAATGGTATGTTAGCATTCATAGCAAAAGGATTTGAGTATAAGAGCAGGGAGGTTCTACTGCAGTTGTACAGGGTCTTGGTGAGACCACACCTGGGGTATTGCATACAGTTTTGGTCTCCTAATCTGAGGAAAGACATTCTTGCCATTGAGGGAGTACAGAGAAGGTTCACCAGACTGATTCCTGGGAAGGCAGGACTTACATATGAAGAAAGACTGGATAGACACGGCTTGTACACGCTAGAATTTAGAAGATTGAGGGGGGATCTTATAGAAACTTACAAAATTCTTAAGGGGTTGAACAGGCTAGATGCAGGAAGATTATTCCCGATGTTGGGGAAGTCCAGAACTAGGGGTCACAGTTTAAGGATAAGAGAGAAGTCTTTTAGGACTGAGATGAGAAAATCATTTTTTACACAGAGAGTGGTGAATCTGTGGAATTCTCTGCCACAGAAGGTAGTTGAGGCCAGTTCATTGGCTATATTTAAGAGGGAGTTAGATGTGGCCCTTGTGGCTAAAGGGATCAGGGGGTATGGAGAGAAGGCAGTGATGGGATACTGAGTTGGATGATCAGCCATGATCATATTGAATGGCAGTGCAGGCTCGAAGGGCCGAATGGCCGAAGGACCTATTTTCTATGTTTATAAAGCTTTTTTATCTAAGTATCTGTCCAAATGTCTCATGAGCATTATAATCATACCCACCTCTACAGCTTCCTCAAGCAGTTCATTCCATGCACCCGCCACCGGCTCTGAGGAAATGTTGATGCTCTTGTCCCTTGTAAGCCTCATCCTGCTCACATTATGCTTTATGTCCTCTAATTTTAGCCTCACCTACCCTTAGAGAAAGATTGTAACTATTCACCTATCCTAGTCCTCTCTTGATTTTTCCACCTCTATAAATTGACTCCATAACCTCCTTTGCTCCAAGGAAAAATCCCCCAGCCTATCTAACTTCTCTCTACTACTCAAACCTTTAAGAAGAAGTGGAAAATTGATAAATATGTGGCTTCAAGATCTTTATTGCTTCTCACTGTATCCATCCCTATAGATTAAAACACCGATGATATTTTGTTTAATGAGTGTGAGAGATAATATGTCAAGGGAGAGAGAAAATCCATAATATTGCAGTTGATTCAGAGATTAAGGGAAGTGTTGGATTAGCTGAGGCATTTGAGTTTGAACTGATGGTTAGGTTCCATTCTGAGAAATGTCAAATTGGATCTATATCTGATCTCTGGGCGGCCACAGTGACGCAGCGGAAGAGTTGCTGCCTTACAGCGCTTGCAGTGCCGGAGACCCGGGTTCGATCCTGACTATGGGTGTAGTCTGTATGGAGTTTGTTCGTTCTCCCCGTGACCGCGTGGGTTTTCTCTGAGACCTTCGGTTTCCTCCCACACTTCAAAGAGGTTTGTAGGTTAATTGGCTTGGTGTATGTGTAAATTATCCCTAGTTTGTGTAGGATAGTGTTCATTTGCGGGAATCACTGGTCGGTGCGAACTCGGTGGGCCGCAGGGCCTGTTTCCGCGCTGTATCTCTAAACTAAACTGAACTAAATATCATTGGTGCAGATTTTTCAACATCAATGGACACAGGATTTTAAAGTATGGAGAATAAAACTACTGAAATAAATTTGAAAGGTTCCCGTTTACTCTACCGGGCTCAATTCCACAACTTATGCTCTGTCATGATAAATGCTTTGCATTTGGTTGTCTCTTTCCTTATTTTTGTCATCAGCAATGCTTTATCGGCCTATACATGTGATCAATGGGGGCCATATAATTTATCTTTTAAATCATTTCAAGGCTGGTGTTTTAACTCAACGTTGAAACCCTTCAGCAGATGCTAATATTGATCTAGATTTTCATCTCTTTGAAAAAGGTAAAATATTTTGTTTAAACATGCTTAACATTCTTGCTCAATGAAATAACACTAATATCTCATTTTTAGTTCTAAAATGCACCAATTATTGAAGTCTAAATGCTATTTTTAATGTAATAATTGACAATAACTGGATAAAGAAAAAAAGAATATCTCTTTATTAATTAGTTTAATATTGTAGAAAACTAAAATGTTAATTTGATCTTGAAGAACCATTTCACAAATGCCAATGGGATTTTATGAAGTACTCCAATGTCTGTTAAACTGCAATGTTCAGTTTAGAGACACAGCATGAAAATAGTTCCTTCGGCCCACCAAGTTCACACCAACCAACAATCATCCATACACTAGCTATCCTACACACTACGGCCAATTTACAGAAGTTAATTAACTTACTAACCTGTAGGTCTTTGGAGTGTGGTAAGAAACCGGGGCATCTGAAAAAAACCCATGCAGTCACAGGGAGAACATACAAACTCCATACAGACACCATCCATAGTCAGGATTGAACCTGGGTCTCTGGTGCTGTCAGGCAGCAACTCTACCGCTGCACCACCGTGCCACCCCTAATGGATAGGGCAATTGTTCACATCACCATGGTGCATCTGAATTTCTACTCTTCATTCACATTTAGCATTGTCTACCATTATTGATTTGTGCAAAAGGTGTTCAGGTCTACTATTGGTTGGCATCCGGAAATGGCGTAGCTGCCCTGCAGCTGCGGCTCGCCTGCAGTCCGTTTGTCTTTTTTTTGTTTTTCTTGTGTCCCGTTGTTACAGTTTATTTCAGTTTATTTTATTGTATGTGTGGGGGGGTGGGAGAAACTTGTTTTAGTCTCTTCCTCAGGCGGGATGCAACCTTTTCTTGTCGTATCCCCCATCTCCGTCTCCACTGAGGCCTAATGGTGGAGCTGGCGGCCTCCAACTGGGACCCACCTCGAGGCTCCGGGGGCAGAGCCAGCCAGGACATACCAATGCGAGGCTGTGGTGGCCCAGTGGAGGACAACGTCGGGAGCTCGCAGGTCCCAGGTTGGTGACCTGTTCTCAGGAGCTCCCGCAACCACAGCTTCGTCCGCTGGACTGGAGGGTGGCAGCTTCAGCAGCTTCGACCGCCCCGGGCCGCGGAGTTTGAACCGGCCCGTTCGCGGAGCTCGGATTCAGCTGCGGGACTTACTTACCATCACCCGGCGGGGTCACAACATCAGAAGCCTGGATCGCCTCAACGCAGAAGGAGAACAAGGAGGGAAGAGACTGGGACATTAAGACTTTTGCCTTCCATCACAGTGAGGAGGGCCTGGTAGACTCACTGTGGTGGATGTTAAATCTGTGTTTATTGTGTGTTTTGTTATTTTATTCTATGTTATGACTGCAAGGCACGATATTTCGCTCAAACTGAAAAGTTTGAATGACAATAAAGGATACTTTACTTTACTTTACTTTACTTAATGGAGTTTATAGGAACCTATTACTGCGATTGAACAAAAAGGCCTGGGAAATTGGTTACTAGGACTAAACATACCATTGTTTGAGAAGTGGTCTATAATTATTGCCTCGTCCAATTCTCTCAACCAACATGTTTTATATTCTTTCCACTTCATATGACAGCATTTCAAAGACAATTGGTCAGGTTGATGGATAGAAAATGTTTTAAGGGATATGTTAGTTTAGATGAGGCATTGTGCTTGTTATGAATGAGTTAGGCTGAAGGATAATTTCCCATTTTGCATGACTCCATGACACTCAACTGAACATAAAATCCCATCAACAAAATGACTCGTTTTTGAAAATTTGCAGTGGAAATTAACATTTTTTTTTTTTTAGTTAGTTAATATTTTGTGGACAAAAAGGTAATACATTTAATTTTTAAATATGAATTTATAATTGGACACATTACCACAACACGAGTCAACCACAGCAGTGCATGGGACAATATCCATGTATCAACGGCACCTCAGCCTCATATTTGTTCTTGTTAGAGCACTGTTATGTTTTGTGATGATCAAATATTAAATTTTATGTTAAATCGTAAATGTAAATTTATTCCTGATGATGAACTAGGCAACCTTGCAAAACTTCAGAAAGCATGCAGCCCCTAATCAGCAACCATTAAAGGCACTAAACTCAATCCTTGAATGGTGAAATGTGTGATAAGCGCATAACTTCGTCTTCATTATTGCCATAATATTGCTATAGTATTTCTTCTGGTGTGACATAATTGCAAGGTAATGGATTCATTACACCCTAAAATCAGTGAGAATTAGCTGTGCATAAAGAGTAAAGGTATTGCAAGCTGTTTTAAGTTTAAAAACTGTCAAAGATTATTAAACAATCAGCTTCATCATATTCTCCAGTTGAATAATATTATTTTCTTCACAATAAACTTGAGCAATTTTATGAACTTATTTTACACAGCAAATGACTGCACCTGACTATTTCCCAAGTGCCATGCTGCAGAAAAGCTTAGCATTTCAAATGAATGATTTTAGACTATTCATATTTGACATTTAAAGCTGTGATTTTTATGTGCAACTTTAATTTTTATTGAGAATGGATGCAGAAATACATGATTTTAATTAAAAATCTACTTTAATGTGTTCCTTCCAGTCCAGGCATTTCTCAGGGAAGATCATGTGCTGACAAGGTCATCATTTATTGTGGATAGTTACCCAGTCTTGAGCTGCTTCCTTGGAATTCAGCAGTTCAGGTGGTAGGGTCCACCCACAGTGCTATAATGTAGGAAGTTCAAGGATTTAGGTCCGGTAACAAGAAAGAGCAATGATGTGTTTCCATAGGCTGCGTAAATGACTTGGGGGAGAATCAGAGAAGGTCATGGTCCAATTTGTCTTCTGTCTCAGAAGTTTCTAGTAGGCTTGGAACTTGTGTTAAAAAAAGCATGGCAAGTTCTTGCAATACATCTTGTTGTTGGTTTATAGTACAGTCTACCCTACAGTACAATGGGTTGCTAAATAAACAGGATGCTTTAATTCTGAGGATATCAAACTTCTTAAGTGTTGAACAAATTGCACAGGGGACAATTCTCAAACTGTTGACTAAGGCCTTGTAGATGGTGGGAAGACATTGCAGAGCCAACAGCTGAGTTACATAGAAACATCGAAACATAGAAAATATGTGCAGGAGGAGGCCATTCGGCCCCTCGAGCCAGCACCACCATACATTGTGATCATGGCTGATCGTTCCCAATCAATAACCCGTGCCTGCCTTCTCCCCATATCCCTTGATTCCACTAGGCCCTAGAGCTCTATCTAAAGGGCCTGTCCCACCAGCGTGCAATAGCATGTGTCTAGCGTGACCAAACATGGTCGCTTGAGGCATACGGCCTCGCGGGGCTGGTACCACTTCGATCGGCGGAGGCGTAGGGAGTTGTGCGGGGTTGGTCCCGATATCGCGCGGGGCTCCAAAAATCTTGCATTGTCCGAAAATCCCGTGCGACAATGGCTTGTCGGCTCGCAGCCGCATTGAGGCCATAAGCAGCGCCTCGACGGGCGTACGCCGCATCTCGACGTCGTACGCAGTGTCTCGACGGCGTACGCAGTGTCTTGGTGCCATACGCAGCGTCTTGATGCCGTACGCAGCGTCTTGACGGCGTACGCCTAGCGCGTCGTGTTGCGCGATGACATTGCGTGACAACGTCATCGCCCAACGCCGTGCGACGTCCAAATTCAGTCGGCTCGCCTCCTGCCCCGCTAATTGGTGAGTATGATGTCGGGACCAGCCCCACACACTCCATATGCCTCCGCGGTTGGAATTGGGACCGGCCCCGCGAGGCCGTTCGCCTCAAGCCACCACGTTTGGTCGCGCTAGACGCATGCAATCGCATGCTGGTGGGACAGGCCCTTAACTCTCTCTTAAATCCATCCAGTGACTTGGTTTCCACTGCCCTCTGTGGCAGGGAATTCCACAAATTCACAACTCTCTGGGTGAAAACGTTTTTTCTCACCTCAGTCTTAAATGGCCTCCCCTTTATTCTAAGACTGTGGCCCCTGGTTCTCAACACAAAACACACAGCCCCTGGTATTGACATCACCGGGTCTCGGGTTTGATCCTGACTACGGGTGCTGTCTAAACGGACTTTTCCCTGTGACTGTGTGGGTTTTCTCCGGGTGGTCAGGTTTCCTGTCACATTCCAGAGACAGCAGATTTGTAGGTTAATTGCCTGCAAATTGTCCTGAATGTGTAGGATAGATCTAGTGTGAACGTGTGATCATAGTCGGCATGGCCTCGTTTTCCACACTGTATCTCAAAAGTAAATCACCACTATTTAGCTGGTCAAAATATGTTTCTGGTCAATGTTAACTCCCAGGATGTTGTGAGGGGGAGGATGAGGAGTGATCTTATAGAGGTGTATAAAATCATGAGAGGAATAGATAGGGTAAATGCAGTCTTTTACCAAGAGTGGGGGATTCAGAAACCAGAGGCCATCGATTTAAGATGAGTGGGAAAAGATTTAATATGAACCAAAGAGGCAACTGTTTTTGCACAAAGGGTGGTGAGTGTATGAAATAGGCTGCCAAAGGAAGTAGTTGAGGTATGCACTATCGCAAGCTTTAAATCCATTTGAATGGGTACATGGATAGGAGAGGTTTAAAGGTATATGGACCAAACGCAGACAGGTAGGACTCGTGTAGGTGGGGTATTGTGGTCAGTTTGGGCAGGTTGCGCTGCAAGGCCTATTTCTATGCTGTATGACCTCCACCCAGCCAGCCTATCTGTAAAGGTGGATGACGCCATTCTTGAAAACGTTGACCATTTCCCCAACCTTGGCAGTATTCTTTCCTCAAAAGCTGGCATCAACTTTGGGGTCAACCATCACCTGAGTTGTGCTGGCGGAGCCTACACCAGACTCAGGAGAGGAGTCTTTGGGGACCGAGATCTCAAGGCTCAAACAGAGCTGCTGGTCTGCAGAGCCGTTGTCCTCTCCACCCTGTTGTATGGAGCCGAGTCATGGACCACCTACAGCTGGCTCCTGAGAGCCCAGGAACAATACCATCAAAGATCCTTACCAAAGATTCTGAGGATCAGCTGGGAGGACAAACACACCAGCATCAACATTTTGGAGGAAGCCAACATGACCAGCATCACCACCACAATAATGCAGCACCAACTTCAATGGACTGGCCATGTCATCCACATGTCCAACACACGTCTCCCTAAATAAATCCTGTACTCTCAATTGAAGGAAGGTCGCCGAGCCCCCGGTGTGCCAAATAAATGCTTCAAGGACTACATCAAGAACAGTCTGAAGAAATTCCACATCACATCGAGCAACTGGGAGCACATTGCACTGGACAGGTGCTCCTGGAGGAAATCCGTGCAGGAAGGAGCTGCACGTCACAAAATGGAACTACACAGTGTCGCAGAGACAAAGCGACAGCACCATAAAGAGAGAAAGAAGGGAGCTCGATGACTGCCAACCACCGCCAGTATCCACTGCCCACGTTGCACCAAGGTGTGTGGATCGCGGATCGGCCTCTACAGACATCTGCAGACCCACAAGTAGATGACCCTATGGAGAGGAGAGGACAGTCATACTCGTTTTGAGTGACCGCCGATGATGATGATGGTGACACTCGGACACTAGGACTATATTGGATGTTGGCCATGTCAAAGAGTTGGGGAAGGGAGGTATGGGCAGGTAAACTTTCTATTATTGGAGATGGTCATTTGTTTGGTATCGGAGGCTAAAATATTACTTACCACTAATCAATCCATTGGTGTTTGATATAGTTACACCTACAGAATAAGGCTTGTCAATACTGGGGAAACAGAGGCACTGTGTTAATGACAT
Organism: Amblyraja radiata; assembly: GCF_010909765.2. Taxonomy (NCBI): domain Eukaryota; kingdom Metazoa; phylum Chordata; class Chondrichthyes; order Rajiformes; family Rajidae; genus Amblyraja; species Amblyraja radiata. The sequence goes on along the minus strand of NC_045956.1, from coordinate 42,856,882 downwards.
TTGTTTACAATATTGTTGATTTACAAAAGTATCAATGTTATAAACTTGAATCATATGCCCTACACTGTTATGTAGTTATGGAAAGTAACCTAACCATAAGGCATACATCATATACCTTCCATAGATGCTGCTGCACCCGCTGAGTTTCTCCAGCATTTTTGTGTACCTTCAATTTTCCAGCATCTGCAATTCCTTCATAAACACCTCATATACATGTTTTGAGAGACCGGCAGGATAGATGGGGATGGATTTGCTGGCTGCTGTTTTTGGATGGAAACAGGGTAATTTCACCTGCCTTCTCTCCCCACTGTCTGCCCCCTCCACCCACATAACTCCCACCACCACGGCTGCTCTTCCCATGCCTGCTCACTCTCCCATCACAGATGTTTCTGTAAATCTTGGCCCATCAAGTTTTTGTTAATGCCGACTTTGGTGACGAGAATGGAATGGAACCCTGTCAAGGTAAAGCCAGTAAAGTCCGATCAAGGATAGTCCTCGATGAGGTATATAGTGGTTCAGGACTGCTCTGTCGTTGCGGTGGGATGTTTCAGTTCCTGATAACAGCTGGGAAGAAATTGTTCCTGAATCTGGGAGGTGTGCGTTTTCACACTTCTATACATTTTGCCCAATGGGAGAGGGGGAGAAGAGGGAGTGGCCAGGGTCCAACATCCTTGATTATGCTGCTGGCCTTGCCGAGGCAGCATGAGGTATAAATTGAGTCATGGGTGCAAGGCTAGTTTGTGCAATGGTCCGGGCTGCGTCCACAATTCGCTGCAATTTCTAGCGGTAAAATGCATTCTACGGTGTATCTACATTTCACGCTGCCTCAACATGGCCATAAACATAATCACCTACCAGTCTTATCCCGGTTACTTCTTCTTCTCCCCTCTCCCATCAAGCAAGAGGTACAGAAGTTTGAAAATGCATACTTTCAGATTCAGGGACAGTTTCTTCCCAGCTATAATCAGGCAACTGACATGTCTTCTGACCAGCTAAAGAGCAGTCCTAACCTATCTACCTCATTGGAGACTTTTGATCTATTTTTTATTGGACCTTATTTTGCACTAAACATTATACCCGCTATTCTGTATCTGTACACTATGAACAGATTGATTGCAATCATGTATAGTCTTTTCGCTGATTGCACAGCACACAAAAAAAAGCTTTTCATTGTATCTTGGTACATGTGACAATAATAAACTAAACTAATCTAAGGTCATATATAATTTTCCTGCTGAAAATATCATTATGAATGAGAGAAATAAAAGCATACTCTCATGTGAAAGACAATGCTTATATGACTTTGACATGTTGCTGAGAAAGTTTTGGAAGAAAGATAGGCAGTAAAGGGTATTTATATTTGCCTAGTTTAGAATCATTAAACATTAATAGCATGGAAAGTACTGAACATTCCCAAGGAGTCAATTTAATGTAATTTAAGGTGACATTTTAACAAGGCCTTGAAACATTGCCAGGAGGGAAAGTACTGTAGATGATGGAAATCTGATATAAAAATAAAACAGAAGATGGTGGAGATGGTCAAAGGGTCAGGCAGCCACTGTGGAGGGAGAACTGGAGTTAATGTTTCAGATCATCAGCCATGCATCAGATCTGAAGAAGGATTTTCAAGCTGAAATAATAATTGTCTTTCTACAGATGTTCTGATAGGGTCTCATTTGACATCTCTACAGCAGATAAATGTCTGTTTTTAAAACATGATTAAGATTTCCGGTCAAATAAGATGAAAATTTCACCATGGCGTTATCCAGGTGGTGGATTTCAACAGAGGCATCAAACACTCGTCTGTAAGCAACTAATTTAACTGGTCTACTGGGATCAATAGTTGTCCATGGATGATTTGCCACATCAACATCACAGCTTTTAAAATACCAGAAACTCATTTGATTGTTATGCAAGACACACAGTTGGATTGATTCACAGATATCAGCGGAAGTTAATTGTGGGCTGAGGGCAATATGTAACAGAAAGTGTAACTGAGATTTCAACATCCACATAATGGAAATGTTGAATACAAGAAGGTCTTGCTTGAATCTTTGCCAATGTTTAGTTTTTTTTCAAACTGACTTCAAATAGGCACATGATAATGCAGGGAATGGAGGATTATGGATAATGTGCAGGCAGATGAGATTAGTTTAGTTTGGCATCATGTTTGGCACAATCATTGTGGGCCAAAGGGCCCTTTCCTGTGCTGTAATCTTGTATAGATTGACACAAAGTGCCGGCAGTTACTCAACAAATCAGGCAGCATCTCTGGAGAAAAAGGATGGGTAACGTTTCAGGATGGGACCCTTCTTCAGACTCTGAAGAACTTTTCAGACTCCTCAGACTTGAGTCTGAAGAAGGGTCCCAACCCGAATTGTCACCCATCCTTTTTCTCCAGAGATGCTGCTTGACCTGCAGAGGTGCTCCAGCACTTTGTGTCTATGTTTGATATAAACCAGCATCTGCAGTTCCATGTTTCTCTACTTCTCTCTATTCTATGGCCCCATTTGTTGAGCTATACCCAACATATACACTTGTAGCCTTCTATCATGAGAATATTATTTGTCTCTTAATGAATGTATTCTTCAAAGATAAATTCTATCCAATATATATTATGTAAAAAAAATGGATTGTCCTTCCTTTAAGGAAAGTTTCCTTGCATAAGTTCATTTTTTAATTACTCATTACAGTACTTGGTTCTTGCAGTATTTTACAACCTCTGGCATTGCAGAGATTTGTAGTTTTCCATTGCAACCAGACAACAGCTAGTTCCCTGGGTGTTACCATTTCTGAGCTAGTGGCTGTGAAGCCAATGCTTACCGGAATGCTTGTCACCTTACTTGAAATGATCGCACAAACAATATACTTGATGGATTAAAAGAGTTCTTCTTAAATCTAATTCAGAAAAGTGTGCTTACCTCAGACAAACTACATTAGAAACGACAGATTGTTTTGATAATGAATCATTACTTTAAAGGTAATTTATACCTGCAAAAACTGATGTGGGGTATTGTCAGTGTTCTAATAGATAAATCATCATCCATCACCTTTCAGAATCAAAGTGAAAAGCTAAACAGGCTATTTAAAAAAAAAAATTTTTAAATGTTTATTACTCTATTTATGTATATTGTAATTCCTGACTATTGGGATTTTTGAAGCATTTAAGCTATTAAAAAGAATTATGGGAAATGCCAAACAAGTATAGCATACTCTTTATTGCTCTGTTAACAGCTGTGTTCTATGCAAATTAAATTGTTTCTACCTCATTTGATAAAAACATAATAAATCAGAAATGCAAAGGATGGCAGTGCTTGTTAGCTGCAACTCTTGGAGCTTGCTTCTCCGCCAAACAGACTGATTATTCTAAGCAGGTCAATTGTTCTGGCTGACATAGAGTCTAAAATTAAAAGATGAAAAAGTGAAATAGACTTATTGTGAATATAATTGAAAGCCTCAAGGAAGTCTTTAACTGCATTGTGGATGATGAATACCTTCTTCCTTTTATTATTTGAGAGGGAATATGCTGTATTATAGATGGAATGCTCATAACCATGAAGTCTTCTGGAAATGCTATGATTATTATGTTTAATGCAGCCAATAAACCATATATATGACAACAGTTTATGACAGTGAAATATAATATCATTTACCTTTTTTCAGATGGTAAAGTTAAATGGAAAAAAATGGATAACAGGAAAACTAAATATACTCTGCCTTCAAAAAGTGATGTTCTCTCTTGAGGGGGAATGGTTGTATACATTGCTGGGTTTGGTTGGCTTTCTGAGTTTCAGGCACCCTATTATGAACATTCAAGATAAGAGGTTAGCGCTCTCACATGCATTTACACCATTTGTTTTCTTCTGTTATTTACTGAAGTCATTGTTGCAGGCTTCATTATTTAGTTCCAATCAAGACCAACGGTATATTAAATGGGAGATGTTTTTTTTTAATGCAGTCAAGGGATGTGGCTTTGGTGGCTGTTTCAGCATTGAATTGCCCAGACCTAATTACTCTTGAGAAGAAGGTGCTGAACTGCCTTCTTGAACTGCTGAAATCCTTGAAGTGTGGTTCAATCCACAATGCAGCTGGAGAAGAAGTTCCAGGATTTTAACCCAGCAACAGTGAAAGAACAGCAATATTTTTCCAAATCAGAATGATGTACAGCTTGGAGAGCAATTTCCAGGAGGTAGTGGTCCCATGCTTTTGCTGCTCCTGTCCTTCAAGCTGGTAGAAGTCATGGGTTTGTAAGACTGTTTCTGAGGAATCCTGGTGAGTTGCGGCAGTGCATCCTGTTGATGGCAGAAACTGGAGCTACTATATGTCGATAGTGGAGTGAGTGAGTGGTTGTGGATGGAATGCCGATCTAGTGGCTTGGTATGTCCTGTATGGTGTCAAGCGTCTTCAGTGTTGGGCCTGGAACGCACTGCCAGGACTGGTGGCGGAGGCGTTTAAGAGGCTGTTAGACAGGCACTTGGATGTGCAGGGAATAGGGTGATATTAATTATACACAGGCAGATAAGATCAGTTAACTGGGCTTCATATTTGGCACACACATTGTGGGCCAAAGGGCTCATTCCTATGCTGTACTGCTCTATATTCTATTGGTGGAGTACACTCATCCAGGTAAGTGGAGTGTATTCCAACACACTTTTGACCTAAGGCATGTAAATGGTGGAGAGGGGAGTTAGGAAGCGAGGTAATCGGTTCAGGATTCCTCACCCTCTGACCTGCTCTTGAAGCCACTTTGTGCATATAGGTACTCCAGTTCAGTTTTTGTGGTGGGCCAATTATTTTTTTGCTTCTGTCCATGCAAAACTCAGTGGCACATAAAGTATGGTGGTGAAGTGGTGTGAAGAGTTCAGGGCGGTCCGGTGGGGAGTGAAGGAAGTTGCTGAGTGTGGTTGCAGAACGGCAGGGCATTAGTCAGACTGGAATCAGGACCTCAGTCAGTCACCATCCATCCAGCAGATTTGCAGTTGAGTGGTGGTCAGTTTTGTGATTGAAAGATGAGGGATTATGATATGAGGGAGAGGGTTTGGGCAGCTTGCAGAAATCTGTTTTGGTAGTCTTTTTAGCTTAAAGTGTACCAACTCGAATCTGGTTCTCAACACTGGCCACCATGGGGTTAGAATAGCTCATAATCTTCCAGGTAGATCCCCTTTAGTATCTTGTAGCAGGCCTCACACGTGTTGCAAAAGCTTGCTTCTGGATAATTGGTACATTTTACTGAGGGCCAGGCACCCGCCATAGAAAGTCATTGAACTGTGATCCAGATATTGATTGCATGCCATCCAATATCACAGTACAAGACCTGCTACTGCTATGTGTTGCCATGTCAAATTACAGAGGATCTGGAAGGAAAATTACTTTCTCAATATCCTTGTGATGTTACAGTTTTATTGAACAAAAGATTTTTCATCAAAGTTCCACCACACAATACACATGAACTTTGAACTAGTATTTTTAGGTGGGGATTTTATACACCATCACTGACTTCAGATCAAATTTGTCTTTACATCACACTAATTTCCCTTCACCTGCATTCCTCCACCTTACTTTCACATCTTCAAGCTTGGCGCACATGCCCAATCTATTACTTCCCCCTCTATGTCATGAGCTTTCAGGAGCTTTCATGAGCAGCAGAAGATCTTTCTAAAGGGAATTTTAGCTTCCCTTCAACCAAACTGCATGCTTCAATGTATTACTTATCTTTGCCATGATAATATTCTGCTGTCAATGACTGCTGAAAACACATACATTTCTCTATGTTGGAGAACTTTATCTCATCTCAAGCAGATGGAATGCCAGTCTTTAAAGACTTTCTTCAAACAAGTTCTAAAGATTGAAAGTTCTGGCACTTCCTTCTTTGCCAGATCCTTGATGATATCGACCACCTACTTTCACATTCACTTTACCTCAACCGAGAAAGTTTTTTTCAGTCTGTTATCTAATACCTTTTTTAATGAACATCATAAATTTAATATGCCCCAACACCATCCTTTTACAAAGTGCTGGACACAAAATTCACATCTAATACCATCATTACTTATGCTAGGTGTGAAAAATATTTTTCCACTTTCATAATCCCGTTCAATTACTATTTTCAAATACAGATGTTGAGCATATACAGAACAGAAACAGACCATTTGGCCTATCTGGGCCCAGTCGTCATTTGCACTATAAACAAACAGTTTACTATCCCCACATCTACCCCTATCACCTTCACCTTCTATACATTTATTCTTTATATTTATCTAGCTTTCCCTTAAAAAACTTTGAAACCATTTCACTGCAACTGTCTGTTATGATAACAAGCACAATAATCTAATTACCGAAGTTCAACGAGCATTTCCGATTTGATTTATTCTTAACTTTCAATGTTCATGACATTTAGATGTGGTTGCTCATAGAAGAATAAATACCTTCTCAATATCATATTAAAGTCATTCATTATATCAAAATTAAGCCTTTTGTTTTTCAGTGTTAAGATCTCAGTATGCTCTGTCTTTCCTACAATACGATACGATATGATATGATAGAACTTTATTTATCTGCCAACAGTCATAAAACACAAAATACATGAAAATTGAAATTAGACTGACAAGTGGAAAGGATTGGGGACGTGCAAAGATTGGGGTTGATGGGAGGAGTGGTGTAAGTCTACCCCACGACAGAAGGGGGAGTAGATGTACAGTTTGATAACCACAGGGAAGAAGGATCTCCTGTGGTGTTCTGTACTGCATCTTGGTGGAACCATTTTGTTGCTGAAGGTACTCCTCAGGTTTACCAGTGTGTCATGGAAGGGGTGGGGTGTATTGTCCAAGATACTCCGCAGTTTGAGGTGCATTCTGCCCTCCAAAACCACCTCGCATGAATTCAACTCTGCCCCCAGGATGGAGCCAGCCTGCTTGATGAGTTTGTTAATCCTATTGGCATCCGTGGCCTTCACCCTGCTGCCCCGGCACACAACAGCAAAAAAGATGGCACTGGCTACCACCGATTGGTAGAACATCTGCAGCATCTTACTGCAGGTGTTGAAAGAGCAGAGCTTTCTCAAAAAGTACAGCCAGCTCTGTCCTTCTTGTTGACTGTCCAGGTACACTCCAAGGTATTTATACTCCCTGGTAAACTGCACATCCACATCATTGATGGAGACAGGGGACAGGAGTGTTCCTCTCCTCCTAAAGTCCACCACTAACTCCTTAGTCTTGTCGTTGTTAAGCTGCAGGTGATTCAGCCCACACCACTCAACAAAGTCATTGACTACACCTCTGTATTCAGCTATCCTCCCCTCACTGATGCAGCCCACAATTGCAGAGTTATCTGAAAAGCACTGGGGGTGGCAGGTATCCGAGTTATATCTGAAGTCCGAGGTGTAGATGGTCAACAGGAAGGAAGAGAGGACCATCACCTGTGGGGCCCCTGTATTACTCACTACAACATCCAAGACACAGTTCTGCAGCCTGACATATTGTGTCATATAACATATTCGTCATAATTCCTCCTGATAGGCACACTCACTTTGTTGTGAAATTGTATAGTGAACAACATTTTTCACTTTTTAAACCTTAGTCCAATGTTGAAGACCTTCCTTTGGTTCAAAGGTATTCCTTCTCAGATATTAACAACCATAATTTTCAATTTTTACCACTTGCAACCATTTAATTTAATTTTCTAACTTTACAGATAGAAAATGTCTACATGCCACCCACCAACACTATTTCCTCACACTTCCTCTGTGTTGTGTGTTGACATTAGAGATGTCAGCTTGTTGATGCCAATGCCAGCAACTCTCAACTGTATCTGCTCAGGAATCAGTGAGCTGATAGAGCATTACATTCTGCATGATCAAGATTAAAAGTCAATGCCTGAGATTTTTCTAAGTACTGAATTTTTTCACTGTTGAATATGGAAAGTACAGCCATAAAGGCAGAATCATACAACATAGAAACAGATCCTTCATCATAACTTGCCCATGCCCATCAAGATCTCCAGGGTAGACAAAAATGCAGGAGAAACTTAGCGGGTGAGGCAACATCTATGGAGCGTAGGAATAGGTGACGTTACGGGTCGAGACCTTTCTTCAGACTGACTCTTAATCAGTGTGAAGAAGGGTCTCGACCGGAAACGTTGACTATTCCTTCGCCAGTCTGAAGAAGGTTCTCGACCCGAAATGTCGCCTATTCAATCGCTCAGTCTGAAGAAGGGTCTTGACGCGAAACCTCGCCTATTCCTTCACTCCATAGATGCTGCCTCATCCGCTGAGTTTCTCCAGCATTTTTGTCTACCTTCGACTTTTCCAGCATCTGTAGTTCTTTCATAAACATCAAGATCTCCATGTAAGCGAGTCCTATTTGCCCATATTTAGCCCATATCCCTCTAAATATTTCCTATCCTTGTAACTGTCTAATGTCCTTTAAACCTTGTTATTGTACCTGTGCCAAATACTTTCTCTGGCAGCTTATTCCATAAATGCATCTGCCTTATTTCCACTCACTTCCTATAATTTACACATTGTAACCTCCAACATTTTTCTTCTTAGACAACCAAAATCCAACTTCCCCATTTCAAATTCCAGAGTCTGAGATTCTTAGTCCCCACTAAGAATAACTTGATAGCGGTGGAAACTGGAAATAATATTCTGCAAATGTCAACTTTAAAAGTTGTAGAAGCCGTTTGTAACTGCTTATGAATGTTTGAAAGTCATGTAAAGATGATCATCCCATTTGGTGAAAGGATAATAACATATCAACATGATTGTTCTTTGAGGCTAATTTACAAAATGTTATCTCTAAATTTAGGGGAAAAACGAAAGAACAACATAACACAAGTGAAAAGATTGTTTCATGAACTTCAGATATTAAATGCTTGGAAATGCAGATCAGGTCAGAAAGCATCAGTAGAGCAAAGAAGTAGAATTTATAATTCAGATCTTTCATTGATGGGAGATGTTGCAAATGACCAATTGGGTCACAGGTGCATCTTTATTTCATCACTTTCTCTCATTATTATCGCCTTCTGTTATACCAGGATTATTTCTGTAAACTAATTATCCCCTCTCATCTACTTCCTCACAAACCCTTCTCATTCCCCCTCATACCATTCCAAACCATTCCATTTCCCTGGACTATTTTCCCTTATGAGATGTATATCCATGGCTTCCAGCTCTAACAAAAGGTGATCGACTTGAAATAAAATGAACCATAATGATTGTTGAAATCATGTAAATTGCCAGAATAAACCCAAATGAGTTCATTATAAAAAAATGTAATGTCATGCACTGATCAAATCATTAGACAATAATGTATAATTGCTGGAGGGATGTGGCTTACCACCATGGTGTAAAGGAGGTGAATGCACAACATTTGTCCAGAACATGAACCAAACTGGTTGGCAAAGTTATTTGGATTAAATTGAGCTTTGCCCCTTTAACTATGTCTCTTAAAAAAAAGTAGGTCACAATGTTGTTACCAGTACAATTCAAGCCTGTTAATTGGGATGATTCAATGGAAATTAAATCATTGAAAGCATCAATACTAATTTAAATGCACTCAATCACTGATCTGTCCTCTGTAAATGAATATTTTATATTAACCAGTCTCAGCAGCATTGACAAAGATCTGTTGAATTAGAATTAAATTTGAATGTTCTTACCTTCTGCTATTAATGTATGTCTTTACTTTAGATTTCCATTTCTAGCCATTTAGACCATAATATCTGAAAGCAATGAATGAAAACATCATCATCCCTTGCAGCAACTTTTATTTGGCAAACATGTTCAACTAATTCCATAAGGTTACTCTGGTTTATTTTTTGAAATATTTAACTTTTAGCTAAATGATGTTTATAAGCAATCACACATTTAATGTTTTTTTTCACAAACTGTTTGTTTTACAGAAGCGACTACAGCTAATATTAGAAGTAAGGTATTAGTTCCAGTACAAATCTAATATTGTTCATTAATTTTCAGAAATAGAAACGGTGTCAACCTTCACATCTGATACCTCCTGTAATGTAAATATAGCTGCAGTATTCAGAGTGTTATTTCCCCTCCACATTTTCATTTGCACAAGTTGAAATACAATGTAGTCTACTCATATGCCAAAATGTGTTGTGTGGTGAGGTTAGGCATGCCAGCTTGTTGATGTCAAAGCCAGCAACTCTTAACTGTATCTGGACTCAGCAATCAGTGAAATTAATATATTAAGTACAGATCAAGACAATAAGGTAATACTCTACAATTTTATGTGCATTGAATTTCTCACTGGTGACGATGGAAAGTACATTCATGGAATTATAAAGTAATACAGCACGGAAACAGGCCCTTTAGCCCAACTTGTCCATGCTGATCAAGATGCCCACGTGCTTTAATCCCATTTGTCCACTTTTGGTACATATTTCTTTGAACCTTTCCAATCCCTGTACGTTTCTAAATGTATCATAAATGTCACTCTGCATAGAGTGGATGTGGAGAGCATGTTCCCACAAGTGGGTAAATCAGGGACCAGAGAGAACAGCCTCAGAATAAAAGGATGTCCATTTAGAAAGAAGACTAGACTAAGTGGCACCCGTTGGGTCCCAGTCACACGGGAGGCCTGGTCCCCCAATGCAGCCCGTTCCCCAATGCAATATTCCACCACTCATCTGTTCCCCCAATGCAACGGCAGGAGCGTTCTGTAGCCGGGGGATGGGGACGGCTTCAGGTGGGGAGCAACCTGCAGACAGGGGAGGGAGGGGACAGCTTCAGGCGGAGGTCTGAGGGGGCTTGTGGGGGGGGGGGGGTGAGGGTGGAGGGGGAGGGTGTAGGTGGGAGGTGTGCGGCAGGGGGTGTGGGGGGGAAGGTGTGTGTGTGTGTGGGGGGAGGTGTGGGGGAGGGGTGTGTGTGGGGGATGGGGGGGTGTTGTGGAGGGGGAGTGTGGGGGATGTGGTGGAGCAGTATGTATGGAGGAGGGGGATGTGGAGGTCGAGCAGTATGGGGAAGTGTGTGTGGGGGTGGGGCCGTGTGGGGGAGTGTGTCGGGGGGTAGTGTGTGGGGGAGGGGTGTGTGTGGTAGGGGGGAGGAGGTTGAGGGAAGGGGGGTTGTTGGCTCAGCGGCTCCCGGCTCCGGGACCAGTTCCGGACTTACTCAGCGGCTCCCGTCCCCGACGCCTGTTACACTCAGTAGCTCCCAACCCCGGCTGAGGTCATCAGCTCGCGGCTTATCATGGTGACCGCTGCTGCCCGCGAACGCCACCCCTTAACGCCGCCCACGAACGCAGCCCCCGAACGCCGCCAGCAAACACAGCCCCTGCCCACACTCCGCTCCTTCAGCTTTATTCTCGCCTGCAGTGATTGACAATGGGTGCTGGAAGGGGCGTCGCCACGCCGGCGAATGACAGACCAATAACCTTTGTAACATTTCACCGATCAGAATAAAACTTGATGCACTTGCAGTAGAGGGGAATGACGAGTAAGGTGGTGAAATTGTAGCACTATCGGGTACACTTTGACGGTCCATTTAGCACTTTGCAGTTCTATGTTTCTATGTACCTTTTTTGCGTAAATTTAGAAACAACGCAAACCGGAAGAGGACTAAATGAGAATTTCATAAGTAGATAGATAAGGAGGAATTTCGTCTTTAGTCAGAGACTGGTGAATTTGTGGAATTCATTGTCATAGATGGCTCTGGAGGCCAAGTCATTTGGCATTTTCACAGCAGACATTGAGAGGTTCTTGATTAGTAAGAGTGTCAAAGGTTATCAGGAGAAAGCAGGAGAATGAGGTTGAGAGGGATTGAATGGTGGAGTTGACTAGATGGCGTGAATGGCCTAATTCTGCTCCTATGATATGAACTCATACTTGTTGCTGTTGTATCTGCTTCAACAGTTTTATCTGGCAGCTTGTTCCGTATATGCATCACACTGTGTGGAAAAAGCTGCCCTTCTCAGCTACTTTTAAAATCTTTCCCCTTTTGCCTTAAACGCATGTCCTGTAGTTCACAATTCCACTAGCCTGGGGAAAAGATTGTGTACTCACTTACCTACCTCCTCATGAGCTCAGTGCCCCTGCTCCATGGTATAATGGGCCAGTCCCACTTAGGTAAAATTTTAGGCGACTTTGCAGTCGACATATGGTCGTCACATGCTTGAGGGTAGTTGTTGGGGAGTCGCCTTCATGGTCGTGAAGAGTTCCCACATTTTGGGAACTAGTCGCGGCCTTATTATGGTTGCTGAGAATTTTTCAACATGTTGAAAAATTAGCGCGACTAGAATGAAGCCTCCATGGAGATTAGCGAGAATTCCCGAGCAGTAGGTGGGTCGCAAGGAGGTCCTAATGGGTTTCAAGAGGTCGAAGGTGCTCATAGGTTGGTGCCGGTCCTGACCGGTGAATTTCATCAGCTCATTGGGGGAAAAAAAAGGTAAGCAGATTGCATTAGGGTGTGCAGGTCGGTTCAAGAACCTGATGGTTGAAGGAAAGTAATTGTTCCTGAACCTGGTGGTGTGGAACTTCAGACTTCTGTAGCCCCTTCCGATGGTCATAGCATGAAGAGGGTATAGACCGGATGGTGGGGATCCTTGATAAAAGATGCATCTTCTTGAGATGGGGGGCATTCATGATAGACCGTCATGGAAGAAGGAAAGAGAAAATAGATTATGAAAGAAAACTGGCAGGGAACATAAAAACTGACTGCAAAAGTTTTTATAGATATGTGAAGAGAAAAAGATTAGTTAAAACAAATGTCGGTCCCTTCCAGTCAGAAACAGGTGAATTGATCATGGGGGAAAAGGACATGGCAGACCAATTGAATAACTACTTTGGTTCTGTCTTCACTAAGGAAGACATAAATAATCTGCTGGAAATAGCAGGGGACCGGGGGTCAAATGAGATGGAGGAACTGAGTGAAATCCAGGTTAGTCGGGAAGTGGTGTTAGGTAAATTGAATGGATTAAAGGCCGATAAATCCCCAGGGCCAGATAGTCTGCATCCCAGAGTGCTTAAGGAAGTAGCCCCAGAAATAGTTTATGCATTAGTGATAATTTTTCAAAACTCTTTAGATTCTGGAGTAGTTCCTGAGGATTGGAGGGTACCTCATGTAACCCCACTTTTTAAAAAGGGAGGGAGGGAGAGAGAAAATGGGGAATTACAGACCAGTTAGTCTAACATCGGTAGTGGGGGAAAATGCTAGAGTCAGTTATTAAAGATGGGATAGCAGCACATTTGGAAAGTCATGAAATCATTGGACAAAGTCAGCATGGATTTATGAAAGGTAAATCATGTCTGACGAATCTTATAGAATTTTTCAAGGATGTAACTAGTAGAGTGGATAAGGGAGAACCAGTGGATGTGTTATATCTGGACTTTCAGAAGGCTTTCGACAAGGTCCCACATAAGAGATTAGTATGCAAACTTAAAGCACACGATATTGGGGGCTCAGTTCAAAAAGGCTGAAATGTCACTATCATTTTTGCCACTACCCTTAGGCACTACCCTTATGTAAAAAAACTTGCCCTGCGCATGTCCTTAAAACTTGCCCCGTTCACCTTAAACATATGCCATCTAGTATTTGACATTTCCATCCTGGGAGAAAAGTTATGACTGTCCACATTATCCAGGCCTCACATTATTTTATATACTTCTATCAATTCTCCCCTCAACCTTTGGTGCTCCAGGAAAAAACTATCCAAGTCTGTCTAACCTCTCCCTGCAGCTAATACACCCTAATCCAAAAATCATTCAAGTAAACATAGACATTACACCAACCACAATTAACAACTCACTAACCCATAGTCTCTCCGTTTTGAAGATATACTCAACAGGTATTTTAGGAAGATCAAAAACTTAGTTACTTCCTAATGGGTGCACATTGATTATGTCAGACAGAAACAATCATGTCAAGGTATCTACTGGCAATACTAAGGACTGATGCTGGGATTGTAGTCAATAGCAGCAGGAAACGTAACACGTAAAGAGATATCAGATACTGCAGAATATCAAAACCTTCAACCAATGGAAAACATTCAGTCCAAACAGAACTGCAAAAACATCCAAAATAAATAATTCAGCAAGTAGCCTGTAGATGGTGCTTACTTTACTTTGGGAGTGCCAAATGCTATTGATTGCGTGCGCATAGACCAGCATGTCTATATGTTTTGTCAGTGTGCACTAAGCACATATGTCCACATTAGAACCATATCCCTCTCTGATTTCCTACTTAAATGACATAGGATTTGCACGCAGTATTTCAGCTTGATTCCACTAACTCCTTTGGTAGCATGTTCCAGGTATCACCACTCTCTGTGTAAAAAAAACAACATTGAGATCCCCTTTAAATCTCTTCCCTCTCTGTGTTCTCTTGGTTTTTTCCCCCCTACCATGGGCTAAAGATTTTGACTACGTATCTCGTTGATACCCCTTATTATCTAATATACTTCTATAACATCACATCTCAGCCTTCTTCATTCCAGGGAAAGCAAGTCCAGCCTATACAATCTCTCCTGATAACTGAAATCTTCCAATCCTGGCAACATCCTGGTGAATGAATGAATGAATGAATGAATGAATGAATGAATGAATGAATGATTAAGTTTATTGGCCAATAATTCACATTAAAGGAATTTGCCTTGGTGCTCCACCCACAAGTGACAGCATTACATATAGTGATAGTTAGGAATGACACATAAAACATTAAACATTAATAATAAAACATTATTGATTAAACATGTGAATTAAATAAAGTACCAGAGCAAAGGAGGCTACAGATTTTTGGTTATTGAGTAGAGCTACTACTCGTGGAAAAATGCTATTTTCATGTCTGGCTGCGGCAGCTTTGACAGTCCGGAGTCGCCTTCCAGAGGGAAGTGATTCAAAGAGTGAGAGGGGTCAGAGATTATCTTACCCGCTCGCTTCCTGGCCCTTGCAGTGTACAGTTCGTCAATGGAGGGAAAGTTGCAGCCAATAACGTTCTCAGCTGATCGGACGATTCGCTGCAGCCTCCGGATGTCATGCTTGGTGGCTGGGCCAAACCAGACCATGATGGAGAAGGTGAGGACAGACTCTACAATGGCCATATAGAATTGGACCATCATTGCCTGTGGCAGATTGTGCTACCTCAGCTGCCGCAGGAAGTACATCCTCTGTTGTGCCTTTTTGACTGGGGAGTCGATGGTGGCCCCCCATTTAAGGTCCTTGGAGATGATGGTTCCCAGGAACTTAAAAGACTCCACAGATGTGACTGTGGTGTTGTGGATGGTGAGTAGTGGGGTGAGGGGAGGTGGAGGTCTCTAAAGTCTACAATCTTTCCACTGTCTTAAGAGCATTGAGCTCCAGATAGGCACAAAAAGCTGGAGTAACTCAGCGGAACAAGCAGCATTTCTGGAGAGAAGGAATGGGTGACGTTTTGGGTCGTGACCCTTCTTCAGATTCTTCAACTTCCTGGTGAATCTACTCTGCACTATCTCCTGAAGGGATAGAATATAAATTATGTTGCAACTTGGCAAGACACTAGTTCAGCCACATTTGGAATATTGTGTGAAATTCCTGATGCTTTTATGAATGATGTACAATGTCCATCACACAATATTCCAAGTGTGGCTGAACTAGTGTCATGTCAAGTTGCAACATAATTTATATTCTATTCCTCGACCTATGAAGGCAGGAATGCCATACACCATCTTCACCACCTTGTCGACCTTGTCAACCTATGTTGCCACAATCAGAGAATTATGGATTGACCTTCTAGTTCTCTCTGTTAAACAACATTTCTTAGTTCCCAGCCATTTACTCTATATGTACTATTGTAAATTGCTCCTTCTAAGCTTCCCCCAGTCTAGTTTCAGTCTAAAATTACGGAATCAAGCACTTCAACAACTAATCTTTATTTTGACAAAACACAATTACAGTTCCACTACTGTACCTACCCCACCGCGGGTTCGATCCTCGTATCTGCCTGATCAAGCCCTCTAGGCCTCGCTCAAACAGAGACACTCCAGAAGGTCATGCAGTCCCAAGCGCTCTCCCATAAGATCGACTCTGGACCTCGTGGCAGCAGCCTTTTACAGGTCCCGGGACCTCGAGGGGCCAAACCACATGGGGGTGGTCTCTGAACAATCCAATTACAGATATCGATTAACCCCGTACATAACAGACATTTCCCTAACCCAATAATACAGCAGCTCAATACATTGTATTCAAACAGGACTTCTCAAGGAAGCCAACTTAGAAACATTTACCCTGATCTACAAGAAACCCAGACAAGGCTCAATACCTCATTCAATGAACACTCGGCAAAGTAGAACTCTGCAAAATTATTTACAATTATTTACAAGGTATATCTGCTCTATGTCTGGCTTGCAGCCATCCAATCCATTCAATGCATCTTGCACCTAATTGACAGGCTCTAGACACACTGGCACCACTCCGCAGCTTGTCCCAGTTCTGCAGAGAGCAATTCCATTTGGCCAAATCTCCCAGCAGCCCTGAAGCTTTTACCCTATTTTAAAGTCCTAGCCTCTCCAATTTGGCAAGGATTAACAGTATCACTATTTGACTTCCTAAAATGCACCACCTTGCATTTGTCAGGATTAATTGCTGTGTGCCAAATCACTACCCAACTTTCCATCTGCTCTATATCCTGCCTCTAAGCAACCTTTCTCGCTATCCGCATTACCCACAATTTACAGTCAATGTCATCTACAAACTTACAAATCTAAGACGTTCATATCCGTCATTAACATTTATCACCAACAGCAAAGGTCTCAGGACCAAACACTGCAGTTTACCATTGGTCACAGACTTACAATCAGAAAAAAAACATCCTTCCACCACAACCCCTCCTTTCTATTCACCAAGCCCATTTCCAATTCCCTGCTGAGCTACTCAAGCATTTTGTGTCTATTTTTAATTCAATTAGCCAGTTTGCTTTGAATCCCAGGTCCCTTAATCTTATGGACCAGATTACCATGTGGAAATTTGTTAAATGGCTTGCCAGAGCCCATATAGATAACATCCTGCCTTCATTAGTCACCATTGCTGCCTTCTTGGTCAGATTACTGAGAAAATGTCCCCTGCTCAAAACCATGCTGTCTCTCCATCATCAGTCCCTGCCTCCAAATGTACAAAAATCCTCTCCCTTAAAATGTTCTCCTTTAGTGTTCCTGCTACTGACATAAGATCCATAGTTAGACATAAAATTGTGGAGTAACTCATCGGGTGAGGCAGCATCTATGGAGAGAAGGAATTGGCGATGTTTCGGGTCGAGACCCTTCTTCAGACTGATGTCAGGGGAGGGACAAAGATAAAATGTAGTTGGAGACAGTCAGACTTGTGGGAGAACAGGGAAGGGGGAGGGTATGGAGAGAGAATGTAAGAGCTATCAAAAGTTAGAGAAGTCAATGTGCATACGGCTGGGGTGTAAACTATTCAAGCAAAATATGAGGTGCTGTTCCTCCAATTTGCGCTGGGCCTCACTCTGAAAATGGAGGAGGATATGGACCAAAGGATATGAACCAGGTTAGAAAGGTCAGATTGGGAATGGGAGGGGGAGTTGAAGTGCTGAGCCACAAGGCGATCAGGTAGGTCCGTCTTAACCTCTTACTGTCTCCGCCTACGTTCTATATTTGTCCCTTCCCTGCCATCAGTATGAAGAAAGGTCTCGACCCAAAACATCGGCAATTACTTCTCTCCATAGGTGCAGCCTCACCTGCTGAGTTACTCCAGCATTTTGTGTCTACCTTTGATATTACCAGCATCTGCAGTTCTCTCTTAAACATAAGATCTATAGTTACCTGACTACCTTACTGTCCTAAAATAAAGGAACAACTTCAGTTAACCACCCATGTTCTGATGCCTCACCTGTGACCCATGAAGATCAAAAAAATCCCAGTGAGGCCCTTAGCATGGATTTATCCATCATTTTGGGATCTTCACTTGTGGCTAACGAACATGCAAAAATCTCCTGTTTCCCATTGTATACTGGGATGGATATCATTCATCCCGAAGGTTTATCTAAACTTCTAGTACCTCACTTGTGGCTAACTGAGATGTAAGCATCTCTATCAGGGCCTAGCATTTTTTCCCTTGTTTCTCATAGTACTTTGAAATAGCTATCATTCATTCATGGGGGTTTATCCACCAAGAAGTGGTGCAGGACATTTAACACCTCCACCTTCCACATGCTGATGTAATCCAGATAATGAACATATCCTTCATAAACTCACTATCATCCATACACTCCTCCTTAGTGAAAACAGACACTAAATATTTATTTGGATCTTTCCCCACAAATACTGCAAGTGGCAATTTGGAAAGTTAGAGATCTTATAATATCCAATACCCCGCTGTGGCTAAGCATAACCTATATGTCAGGTGTTTTAATTTGTTGGTCCCCTAACACATTCAAATTCATGGTTGTTCCACTATATTCATGAAAATATCACCAAAATAAACATTTTCACATTTATTTTAGCTTTGATGATTTTTTGTCAACGGTATTTTTCAGTTTGTCTTTAAAATATGGCTTCAATTTAATCCATTCAATATTTTGCATTTTTATTTCAATTAGCAGTCCCTCATGTGGGAATTTGCTGACTTCCAATAGCCCTCCAGAATCTTTAGCCCTGAATTTACCGACTGGGTTAATAGCCTATGAGTCTGCCAAATGTTAACAATAGTTTAGATAGATGGTTGAAGGAGGATAAAAGGATATGGGAATAGGGAGAAGCACTGGGGATTCAGATTACTGCTTGTACCAAGGACAAATATCCTTTTGAAAGTCCGGTTTCTCCACTTTAATTTATATGTAATCCTATGTAATCTGGTGGATTTTTTCCACAAATTCTCCTGTGCTATTTACAGTAAGTGATGGTTTTAGCACCTTAAGTAAGTAGCTTTTAATTTCATTCAGATTATTAATACACTTTAATAAATCCTTTCTAATGTAGATTAATAATAACAGGATCGAGGCACTGGCATACACCCATTAATGACATAAACCTTTTTTTAATTCCTTGGTACACACAGCACATCCCCTGCAGATCTATGTTCTCAGAGGTACATGCTACTACAAAGTCCTGATGTTTCTTTTTTCTTTGGAATCCGTTGATATATAATGTTCAAAGATAATTTCTTGTTTTTGTGCTCAGGGTATTCTGAAGGGATTCTGCTAACCTACCATTGAGAGGGTCCCAGTAATCTGCTTCAGGGCTCTGCAGAATGGAAAAAAGTGTTTGGGATCACATAATAATTAGATCTGAGGGGGCTGGATCTAGTCTGATGTAAACAATTTGAAAGAGTTCAATATACAATTGTGAAATAAATTAATTTAGAGGGAAATTAAAGAGAAATGAAATGCGGAGACCTTGCAGGCTTGCTTCAAGAGACTATATTGCATGCTATCATGGAGAGATGGCAGCAGTTAACTGCTCACCAGTTCTCTGACTTCACAGCAGAATTAGCCGACAGTTATACTGCACAGTAAACAACTTTTGTTTTTTGTTAGATATAACTATATGAAAATAAATTATCTACTGCATGGGTACCAATTATTTCATTAGTCATAACATACTTTTTGTTCATGTCAATCTTATTCAACAACAGATCGTTAATAGAAGTCAAACACAATACAAGGGCATCTTGACATTATTCTCTCTCACCTTTCAGGCAGCCCCGCCACCATCGCCTATCCGAGCCAATCATAAGCCCCCCATTTACTACAACGTATCTACTAGCGGTAGGGGGCACGGGTGGTCTAATGTAACACACTGCTGAGAGAAACAAGCTTCCTTACCTCCGTCTGCTATTCATGTTTATATTTACCATCCACCCTTCAACACATTCCTAGTCAAGAGGTAATACGTCTAATCTTACTTTGCCGATTCCCACGGACCTCTTCTACACCTGGTCAACGAGAGATGCCAATTGTCACATCCAAACACCCTTTTGTTACCTTGTTCAATTCCAATCAATATTAAGTAAGAAAGGATATTAATATTTTCTTCCACCGAATATGAATCTTTAACCCAGAAGAGCTAGGAAACAAAACAAAATGAGAGCTGGAAGCATAAATTCAATTTAAAGCATTGAAGGATGTGGATGAACAGAGAAAGCAATTGTTTAAAGACATCATTCTGTAAAAGTTTAACAATTAGATTATTGGATTAGCAAACCAACCTCTGGACCATTGAGCTAATGGCATCTGGGGAATTTAAATTGAAGTAATTAAACAAAGTGGAATAAAATGTAGTTTCAGTGCAAGCAAACTAGATTGTTGTAGAAACCCAACTGGCTTGTTAAAGAGGTGGAGAGGTGGAGAGGTGGAGAGGTGGAGAGGTGGAGAGGTGGAGAGGTTGCTACCTAATACCCCTGTCCCACTTAGGAAACCTGAACGGAAACCTCTGGAGCCTTTGCGCCTCACCCAAGGTTTCCGTGAGGTTCTCGGAGGTTTTTGTCAGTCTCCCTACCTGCTTCCACTACCTGCAACCTCCGGCAACCATCTGCAACCTCCAGGAACCGCTTTACACAGCCTGAGACCCGGGTTCAATCCGTGCTGTATGTATGGAGTTTACACCATGAACTGCATGGATTTTCTCCGGGATCTTTGGTTTCCTCCCACACTCTGAAGACATACATGTTGGTAGGCTAATTGGCTTGGTAAAATTGTCCCTAGTGTGTGTATGATAGTGTTAGTGTGTGGGGATCACTGGTCGGTGTGGGCTGAAGGGCCTGTTTCTGCACTATATAACTAAACAAACTTAAACTAAACCAGCCTACATATGGCTACAAATCCACCAATGTGCCTGTCTTTTAATTGCATCCTCAATATTTAATTGCAATAAGATCAGGCAAAGCACTCGCATCAACAACCTGTGCACGAATAAGGGTGCGCAAAATAAAGAAGTCATGATCATTACCATCAGGGGCACAGATGCATGACAGTAGAGTTGGTGCCTTACAAGTGACCCGGGTTCGAACTTGACTATGGGTGCGGTTTGTATGTTCTCACTGTGACCTCGTGGGTTTTCACCAGGTGCTCTGGTTTTCTCCCACTTTTCAAAGATGTGCAGGTTTGTACATTAATTGCCTTCTGTAAATTTCCCCAAGTGTGCAGGATGCAAAACTGGGATAACATAAAACTAGTGTACGGGTGATCGCTGATTGGCATGGACTCGGTGGGTCGAGTGCCTGTATCTACATTGCATCTCTAAATGAAAATCATTTAGAAGGAAAAGTTCAGCTGAATGATGGGAATGTCATGACCATTATTTTTCCCTCCAATTAACCAAACATCTAGACTAGGGCCGCATCTAGTCCAGAGTTACAGTTGAGGAGTTATTTGATGTGTTTCTTCCAGCAGACACTGACTGACTCTCTGCCCTTTAAATTGTCACTTCTATTTTTGACTCTCAGCAAGGTTGGGCATTGGGAGTTTGGTCCAATGGTCAGGTTTTACTGCGCTGAAGTCTTCATACATGTCTTGGCTTATTGTGAGATACTGGGCCTATTGTGCACTTTATCACTCATCATTAGTTCTTTTGGTTCTGGATTTTCTATTAGACATCAATCATCAGAGATCTGAAGAGGTATTTTGTATCCCTGGATGAGAAAATACCCTAACCCACCACCAAAACAGGTGATCTATCTTCCCACCTCCCCCCTATCCTCAGCCAAGTTCCTTGTCAAGGAGTCCGTCTTTCCTGTGGTAAAGTTTATGGTTCCACATTGACCTCATCAGTCATCATGGAACCAACAGACTGGAGTGAAATCAAGTCATTGTCGACCTTGAGGGACTACCTGAGATGGCATCATCTTAAGGGCATTGGTAATGGCCAAAGAGATTTATTGGGCATCTGAGGCAGAACTTTATCACTCAGAGGTAATTGGAATCTGAAATGCATTGCCCGAGTGGGTGATGGAGACCGAATCTCTTGTTTTGTTTGCAGAGTATTTTTTCTTCTTTTTACTGTCTTGCAGAATTAACATGCAATCTATGTATAATTTATGTTTTTGTGTGTTTGGCTGAGTTAAGATGCCCATGTGTGGCCAACAAGATTTTCTTTGCCCTGCAGCTCATCATACTTTTGGAAAAGACAATAAACTCAACTTGAAAGTAGACACAAAATGCTGGAGTAACTCAGCGGGTCAGGCAACATCTCTGGAGAGAAGGAATGGATGATGTTTCAGGTCGAGACCCTTCTTCAGACCCGACCCAAAACGTCACCCATTCTCTCTCTGCAGAGATGCTGCCTTACCCGCTGAGTTACTCCAGCATTTTGTGTCTACCTTTGATTGAAACCAGCATCTGCAGTTCTTTCCTACACGTAAACTCAACTTGACTGGAATTAAATAATTCTGAAATATTTAGATTCGGATAAATTGCCAGGATATAGAAGGCTGCAGATTATGTATTGGTCGCTGGAATCAGTAAAGGTGCATTTTGGGTAGACTAGTAATGTTAGGATTTACACAATGAATGGTAGGATCTAAATAAGAACCATGGAACAGAAGGGCCTTGTACATATTTAAAATCCCCTAAAGGCAGCAGCACAGCTAGTTAGGGTAGTTAAGAGAACATAACATATATTTGTCTTCATTAGCTGAGGCTTAGAATATAAAAGTAGAGAGGTCATGGTACAACTTCATTAAAAAAATAGTAGGGCACAGCTGGAGTACTCTGTCCAGTTTCGATCATCAAACTAAAGGAAGGACATGATTGCCCTGGAGAGTGCAGAGGAAATTCACAACGATTTTGCATGATATGGAACATTTTAGTTATGAGGAGAAAGACATAGGCTGGGCTTGTTTTCATTTGAGCAGAGATGGCTGAGGGCAGGCCTGAATGAGGTATATAGATAAATGAGGGATATATGTAAGCAGGGGAAACAGTAAGAAACATTTTCCCATGGCAAAGGTGTCTATAACAAGGGGGCAGATGAAGAATTGTTTAACCCAAAAGGTAGTTGAAATCTGACTGATATGATGGTGGAGCCAATTACTGTCATAACATTTAAGAAATATTTAGATTAGCACCATTATCGGAAGGGTTGGGACTTTAGGGAGGGTGCAATAGAGGTTTACCAAAATGTCACCTGGATTAGAGGGTATTAGCTATAAGGAAAGAAATAGAAACAAGGAACTGCAGATGATGGTTCGCCAAGGAAAGACACAAAACACTGGAGCAACTCAACATAGGTAACATCTCTGGAGGACATGGATAGGTGTTTTTTTGGATCGGGACCCTTCTTCAGTCTTAGAATGTTGGAGACAGGAGAAAGGGCTCATCACTGGGAGAATGTTAGGGAAGGGAGAAGGGTCCCAACCCTAAACATCGCCTATCCATGTTCTCCTGGGATGCTGCCTGACTTGCTGAGTTATTCCAGCATTTTGTGCCTTTCCTAGCTATAAGGTTGGATACACTTGGATTGCTTTCTCTGCAGCATCGGAGGCTTAGCAGAGACCTGATAGAAGTATATAAAATTATGAGAGGGGTATATAGGGTAAATAAACTGAGGGTGGAAATGTCAAAGACTTGAGGACATAGCTTTAAAGTAAGAGGCACAACATTTAATGGAAGATAGACAATTTTCCAGCATCTGCAGTTCCTTCTTAAATATTTAATAGAGCTGTATGGGGCATGTTTTGGTGGGGGCAAAGATGATGGTGGCATTTACTAGGTTTTTAGATATGTACATGTATACACAGGGACTGGAGGGATATGGATCACGTGCAGCCAGAGGAGATTAGAGATTAGTTTAACCTGTCTTCATGTTCGGCACGAACATTGTGGGGCAAAGGACCTGTTCCTGTACTATGTTTGATATTCTAAATGCTATGGTATAGAAGAATATATCTGTATAAGATTGAGTGTTAGAAAATTGTACTATTGTAGATATTGTAGATAAGTAGCTGATGGCCAGAACAGACAATGGGGGCAAAGGCTACATGAACCCATAACTCTATAGCTTTGAACAGGAACTCAGAAGATCGGCATGTGATCTCCAGGATACTTGGTACTCTAGTGCACTGTATGCCAAAATCAAAGGTGTTCTTAACAGCAGAGGGCATATGGTCAGTATTTTCTCTGGAACCACTGAACACATCAAAACATGATCTAGTCAAACAGGAGCCTAAAGATATGATCATCCTATAAGACCAAATGCAACATCATGTATCTATCTATTTATCTATCTATTCTACCAGCTTTCAATTATAATTTAACAAATTCAGACCATTGCTAATGAAATGTAATTGCTGCCAATTTTAAGGCAGACAGGAGGACCTTTTTAAAAAAAAAGTCTCATTGCAACCTCTAGATAGTTGTTTTATTGTATGTTATATATACTCTGATTCAGTTGCTACTTGGAAATCTTCCATCCGAAACCAAGGCTCTAGGCATTAATATAAATATATTAACGCCTATATCAACCATGTGTCAACTATTCAATTGGACTTATCTCAGTCAATATAATCTTTACTTTCAAATTCACAAAACAGTGAAATTATAAGATATTAACCTGGTGCAAAGACTCACAATTTATTGGAACAAGATATCCTGTGTATCCAGGTCAGATTTTGTTATTTTGCCCTTCAGGCCAGACATATGCTTTCCCAGCTAATTTTGGACTAACACTCACTCTGTTTACATGTACAAGGTTTCCTCTTCCATGTCAGGTCAAAACAACGCAGTGCCTAACATTTGCTTTTTGCTGTTAAACTATAATTGAGCATCATAAATCCTTATAAAGATCAACAATGTAAAGATTAACATGTGGGGCTTGCCAATCTGAAAACAAAGGCACTACACATCCAGAACTGTACAATTCCCACTTGCTTATTCTCCATAACCAGTGCCATGAAAATAATGTTGCAGTGTTACTGTTTTAATGCAAGGTTCTGCAGTGCAGGATGAAGAATGCTTTCGCACATTATGATTGCCAGATGGTCCTACATCCCTACACTGCTAATTTAACTGAAATGCTTCTCATAACATGGAGAAATACCAGTGAAACTGTTATGGCATCTCTAACTATGAGACAACCTAATGAAAGAATGCTAGAGAACAAAGTTAATCAACTACAGTACATAAAAATACATTTTAACATCTTATAAAACAATGGTCTTTTCCAGTGGATTAATGGGCACAAACCATCACCAAAAATACAGTCACTTGGGAGAGGAATCACAAGGCTGCTGCTCTGTGTGAAATAGCAAGGGGAGAGTTTACAATTAAGTGCTTCTAAACGGAACACGATTTACTCCTGCACTGCTAGTAACTCTTATTGACTACTGATGTATAGCAGCACACAAAAATACCTTGCAGCTTTCCTTTGCTTCTTATTTTTAAACCTACCCTGATTTATTTTGTAAAGAGCATTTCTCGATATTTCAATGTTTCAAATAAATATTTAGAGACCTGAACCAATGCACAAATAAAAAGACCAAAGTAACATCACCTCCAGTCACAATCTCCCATCGTATTCTTTGTAATTGAGCATATTTCGTTATATAAAGAGCACTTTGTTTTCTTTTCAGTGTTCTTTATTTATCAAAAGTAACTGGAATGTACTTACAGGAATGCACCCTGAGAAAATGAAGGCATATTGCACTCCTGATTTATCAACTTATCATCCGGAGAATTATAAATTGCATTATGCACTAATTCATTCAAATTTGTCGTGATTATATGAAGTTAATTGATATTCAATAAACATTGAAAATATTCACCCCAGAATTAGTGGCCCACACTGTTCATATGGCTACTCATCTATTATACGGACATGCCACAAAGCTGCCAATGATTTTATATGTGTTACTTCAGCTGTGTGCAAATTGCACTCAGTTAGCAGATGTGAGAAATCGGGCAGAAGTAAAGCAGGAACAGAAAATATTGGAAACACTCAGCAGGGCAGACAATAAAGGGTCTCAGATGTAAAGTCTCAGACCTGAAATCTTAATTGTTTCTTTTATCATAGATGCTGCCTGACCTGCGAGGAGTTTCTATGATTTTCTGTTTCTATGATTTTCTGTTTTATTTCAGATTTCTTGTATGTATATATATTTTTTATTTTGGAAGAAAAATGGGATTTGATTTAATACAAGAAAGAAGACCAGATCACAATGATGCTTCTGGGAGGTGTGATCAAGTCTATTCGGCCATGAGCATATAGTCCAATATTTGTATTCCACATGCTAACCGAATAGTTCATGGTCGACGCCACATTGCTTTTGGGTCTTCAATGCACATGGCATGTCCAGACACCTCATGCAGAAATGAGCCAACACAATGAAAGTGAGGCCAACTTCACCAAAGGGAGACTGGCTTCTTGTTCCTGGATCTGCCTTGTGCCTCCAATGAGTACACTCATTTTTAGATGTTAACTATTAGCTGCACAGAACCTCCAGTACACCTGCTTTTCCCCAAGACACAAAAACTGAATATTAGACTGATGATGCCCCTACATCTCCATTGCACCTGTCTTGACACTTACACCTCTCTACCCGCCCATTCATGCATCAAACGAATCATCTAAGTTCCAATACCACTTACCCCCACCCTTTGATTCCCACATCTCCACAAACTCCCTCAAAGTCCAGATTGACCATGACTACCATCTTAGGTTGACAAAAATTCTGGAGAAACTCAGCAGGTGAGGCAACATCTATGGAGCGAAGGAAATAGGCGATGTTTCTGGTCGAGACCCTTCTTCAGACTGCGAAACATCACTTATTTCCTTCGCTCCATAGATGCTGCCTCACCCGCTGAGTTTCTCCAGCATTTTTGTCTACCTTAGATTTTCCAGCATCTGCAGTTCCTTCATAAACATGATTTCCAACTTAATCCCCCCACCATGTCGTTATCTCACCAATATTTCTCCATTATGGGGCTACCTTATTGAAATTGAACAAGTTTTTGATTGAACACCTACCTCCACTAAATTTTTTTGGAAATCCAGAAAAACTGCTATGCTTTGTATTTTCACAGCAAGAAGCACTCCCACTCATAAATGATGTCTATGGCAGTATCTTAGGCATTGCCTCAGGGTGGTGGATGACTGTTCTACTCCAGCTTTGATGAGTGTAGGATGTCTGTACATGAATTATATTAAGTTTGCCCATCATGGACTTGATGGTGCAAGTCCTGCTGCAATGACAAGGAGGTCTTAAGTCATAAGGTCATAAGGAATAGGAGTAGAATTAGGCCATTCAGCCCATCAAGTCTCCTCTGCCATTCAATCATGGCTGATCTATCTCTCCCTTCTAACGCAATTCTCCTGCCTTCTCCCCATAACCTCTGACACCTGTACTAAGCAAGAATCTATCTATCTCTGCCTTAAAACTATCTACTAACTTGGCCTTCACAGCCTTCTGTCCTAGGCATTTGGAGACCAGACCCTGCGATCTCACTTAGTTTTCATATGAATGTAGCATACATGTACATATACACATACATACATACATGCCCAGATACATATATACAAAATACATACATACATACACACAGATACATACATACAAAAATATACTCCAACCACATACACATATACTTCCACTCAAACATTCTCTAACTCCACAAACACATGTTTACACGCACGCACACACACACAAGTGCTCACATTGTTAAACTCATCACATCTACACATGTGCAAAGGCTGCACACAGCTGCATGTACACAAAAACACACTTTGATCACACTCACACTTACACATAGACATAGAAACATAGAAAATAGGTGCAGGAGTAGGCCATTCGGCCCTTCGAGCCTGCACCGCCATTCGATATGATCATGGCTGATCATCCAACTCAGTATCCTGTACCTGCCTTCTCTCCATACCCCCTGATCCCTTTAGTCACAAGGGCCACATCTAACTCCCTCTTAAATATAGCCAATGACCTGGCCTCAGTTCAAATATAGCCAATGAACTACCTTCTGTGGCAGGGAGTTCCAGAGACTCACCACTCTCTGTGTGAAAAATGTTTTTCTCATCTCGGTCCTAAAAGACTTCCCCCTTATCCTTAAACTGTGACCCCCTGTTCTGGACTTCCCCAACATCAGGAACAATCTTCCTGCATCCAGCCGGTCCAACCCCTTAAGAATTTTGTAAGTTTCTATAAGATTCCCCCTCAATCTTCAAAATTCTAACGAGTACAAGCCGAGTCTACCCAGTCTTTCTTCATATGAAAGTCCTGACATCCCAGGAATCAGTCTGGTGAACCTTCTCTGTACTCCCTCTATGACAAGAATGTCTTTCCTCAGATTAGGAGACCAATAATGTACGCAATACTCCAGGTGTGGTCTCACCAAGACCCTGTACAACTGCAGTAGAACCTCCCTGCTCCTATACTCAAATCCTTTTGCTATGAATGCTAAAATACCATTCGCTTTCTTCACTGCCTGCTGTACCTGCATACCTACTTTCAATGACTGGTGTACTATGACACCCAGGTCTCGTTGCATCTCCACTTTTCCTAACCGGCACCATTCAGATAATAGTCTACTTTCCTGTTTTTGCCACCAAAGTGGATAACCTCACATTTATTCACATTATACTGCATCTGCCATTCATTTGCCCACTCACCCAACATATCCAAGTCACCTTTCAGCCTCCTAGCATCCTCCTCACAGCTAACACTGCCCCCCAGCTTTGTGTCATCCGCAAACTTGGATATGTTGCATTCAATTCCCTCATCCAGATCATTAATATATATTGTAAATAGCTGGGTTCCCAGCACGGAGCCTTGCGGTACCCCACTAGTCACTGCCTGCAATTTTGAAAAGGACTCGTTTACTCCTACTCTTTGCTTCCTGTCTGCCAGCTAGTTCTCTATCCACATCAATACTGAACCCCCAATACCGTGTGCTTTAAGTTTGCATACTAATCTCTTATGTGGGACCTTGTCGAAAGCCTTATGAAGGTCCAGATATAACACATCCACTGGTTCTCCCTTATCCGCTCTACTAGTTACATCCTCGAAAAATTCTATAAGATTCGTCAGACATGATTTATCTTTCATAAATCCATGCTGACTTTGTCCGATGATTTCACCGCTTTCCAAATGTGCTGCTATCCCACCTTTAATAACTGACTAGCATTTTCCTCACTACTGTAATTCCATGTTTTCTCTCTCCCTCCCAATTTTAAAAAGTGGTGTTACATTAGCTACCCTCCAATCCTCAGGAACTACTCCAGAATCTAAAGTTTTGAAAAATTATCACTAATGCATCCAATATTTCTGGGGCTACTTCCTTAAGTACTCTGGGATGCAGCCTATCTGACCCTGGGGGTTTATCGGCCTTTAATCCGTTCAATTTACCTAACACCATTTCCCGGCTAACCTGGATTTCACTCAGTTCCTCCATCTCATTTGACCCACAGTTCCCTGCTATTTCCGGCAGATTATTTATGTCTTCCTTAGTGAAGACAGAACCAAAGTAGTTATTCAATTGGTCTGCCATGTCCTTGTTCCCCATGATCAATTCACCTGTTTCTGACTGCAAGGGACCGACATTTGTTTTAACTAATCTTTTTCTCTTCACGTATCTATAAAAACATTTGCAGTCAGTCTTTATGTTCCCTGCCAGTTTTCTTTCATAATCTATTTTCCCTTTCCTAATTAAGCCCTTTGTCCTCCTATGTTGGACTCTGAATTTCTCCCAGTCCTCTGGTAGGCTGCTTTTTCTGGCTAATTTGTATGCTTTATCTTTTGTTTTGATACTATCCCTGATTTCCCTTGTTATCCATGGATGCACTACCTTCCCTGCTTTATTTTTTTGCCAAACTGGGATGAACAATTGTTGTAGATCATCCATGCAGTCTTTCAATGCCTTCCATTGCATATCCACTGTCAACCATTTAAGAATCAATTGCCAGTCTATCTTGGCCAATTCACGTCTCATACCCTCAAAGTTATCTTTAGATAAAGACAGGTGTGTACCTACATATAGTTACCTACATATAGACACATGTGTACTTAAACACACACATACACAGTCTGAAGAAAGGTTCCGACCTGAGATGTCACCTAATCCTTTTCTGATCTGCTGGGTTACTCTAGCATTTTGTGTCCTGAGCCTGAAAATCACATGCTGAGACCCACCAACTTGGCCGTTGAGCATCTCAATTTACTGACATCGGGTTGCAACAGGCGGGTGGTTGAACATCAATGTTCCTGGACGAATCCCAGGCTTTGGTCTGTCTAGGCCATATCTCTAGGAGTGGTCCTGAAGAGGGAAGGAGGCTACAGTCAGGTGACAAGTGGAGGTTGTGGCTTTACACTGGGATAGAGTAAGTGACTAACAGCTGGAAAAAGGGGAAAAGGAGGGAGGTGAGGTGTTGGGGAGAGCGGGGAAAACGAAAGAGGGAAGGGGGAAGGAGCTACTGCAGAAGGAGCTGTAATAGGAAGGGCAAGGGAGATTCAGGGAGGGGGTGCTGAAGCAGAAAGAAGATTAGGTGGTGCAAGGATGTAGCGGAATATTTGCCTCACTGTTCAGACGGTTATAAAGGAAAGAGCAAGCATTTTGGAGATTTAAAGTTTCAGAGATAGTGTTACATTCTAACCATAAGCACGAATAGTGCCACAGTTGACCGGCTACAGAGTACATATGGTAGAAACAAGGAACTGGCAGATGATAGTTTACAAAAGGACACACAGGTCAGGCAGTATCTCTGGAGAACATGGATAGGTGAGTATTTGGATTGAGACGCTTCTTCAGATAATGAATTAATTCTTCAGTTGGTGCCTGTCCCATTGAGTTACTCCGACACTTTATGTCCTTTTAGGCTACAGTGTATCATGGCCCTGCTGGTTTTGCTGAATTTGTCTTCACTCTTGTATATAGTGGTTTCATATTATTAAAATACTAAACCAAATAACAGAATAAAATAGTAATTCTTAATAAGACAAAGCCAAATTCCAAAGGTCCACTGTTCCAAACTATGAGGATATAAGTGTCCCAAACTATAAAATGCAAAATCAACTTTCATTGTATGGTCTTGTATTTGACTGTATAGCACATGATAAAAATGTTTCACTGTACCTCGGTGCACATGGCAATAATAATAAACTAAACTAAACATCTTTCATTACAACCCAGAGGTATGAATATTGATTTATCTAACTTCAAGTAACCTTTACATCCCCTCTCATTGTCTGTAACTTGTTTTCACCTAGCCCACACCTAACAATTATTTTCTGTCCTGGGCCTCCTCCATGGCCAGAGTGAGCTTGGAGGAGCAAATTGGAGGAGCGGTATGAACATTGACCTCCAATTTCAGGTAGTCCTTGCTTCCTCCCACCTCTCCCTCCCCTTCCCAACTATCCCACAGCCTACAGCCTTCGCCTCTTCATTTCTTCTTCCCGCCCCCCCCCCCCACCCACACAGCAGTCTGAAGAAGGGTCTCGACCCGAAACGCCACCTATTCCTTCGCTCCATAGATGCTGCCTCACCCGCTGAGTTTTTCCAACATTTTTGTCTACCACAGCTAACAATGGCCTATTTCCTTTATCATTGTTACTTTTTGCATCTTTCATTCACTTGTTCTATATCTAACTATTTCACTATCTACAGCATATCTCTTGTTTCCTTTCCCCCTGACTCTCAGTCTGAAGAAGGGTCTTGACCTGAAATGTCACCTATTCATTTTCTCCAGAGATGCTGTCTGACCCGTTGAGTTTCTCCAGCATTTTGTGTCTATCTTCAGTTTAAACCAGCATCTGCAGTTCCTTCCTACACAAAAATATCTAATTGTTAGACATGGATATTGAGGGTTGTAGAAGAAGGCAGATAGATAGAGTTAAGTGATAGATCAACCACAGTCTAATTGAAGGTGATTCAAGCACCAAAGGGCCAAATGGCCCACTCCTGTGTTCCTGCAGTAGATTAAGAATGACAGCAGAATCCAGCCACTTCATACTTTGAGTTAAGCCCTGCTAAAATCCGGTTTTAGGAATTGCCAGGAGAGATTTCACAATGGATTTTATTTCATTAGAAGATTCCCTCAGCGTGTTGGACTTTAACATTTAAGTCTAAAAATCAGATTAAAGTCTTATATGGGAATACAGCTCTTTAGTTGTAGATGCTGTTCATAGATTTCCCTGACTTGCTGACATTTAGCATTAAATACAACAACCAGATTAAATTTTACCTTTTGAGTGCAGTTGCCTGTGCTACTTAGGCACTGTGAAACATTTCCCATTAGCAGTTGAATCTGATTATGTGGCTCAATATGTTCCAAGCAACAAAACTCTGCGGGATGGCATCAGCTCCATATGCACAGTTAACACAGGCTGCAACACTCATCGTTTCTTCTTTGCTAAATAATCTTGCAGATGTCCATGCTATTTTTTCCGTTACTTAGGGACTGCATCCGCTGGTTTAATATTACATCCTTGTACAGCAGAAAAAACAGGCAATCTGGCATCAGCCGTCTGCTTTTTAGTCAGCATTACTGAACCAGATCGGTATTACAACACTCAATGGCGCTGTTTATTTTAAATGTATTACTCATCATTAATGCATAGTGTGATTCAACATTTTCTTTAAAGTTTTTGAAATGGTGTGCAGATAAACGGATCCCTTGTACTTTGCAGTGTGCTTGAGTGAAGTATTTCCTCCAGTTGAGATATTTTATAACAGCAAGACATTAGTCACAGTGATTACGTTACAAATATACAAAGTGGAACAATTCACGTGTGCCTTGAAGAGGTAGTGCATGCATGTGTAGACCATCGTAAAGGTCACTCAGCACTTGACCATGTCAAATCATTAACTAGAGTTCAGTGGGCATGCTGGAAAATTTGATTACAGAACATTTTATATTAATGAACAATTGTACTTGAGGTTAAAATGATTGGCCCTGCAGTTAAGAAGCTTCAGAAGCAAAGGACACTGATTTCTTTGTTAGCATTGTACACTCTGAGAGAAGCAAAATAAATTTCAAATTGCAAATATATATTTAAAACAAAAACAACTGCCACAGTTTGTCGGTGCAGGGTGTGAACGTGAGGGGTGAATACAGACTGCCTGATTTCAAGCCATCAGATCTCAGGCTGCCCACCCCAAATAAATGATTTCCTTTGAATTAATTCCACATAAGATGGATGTCAATCCTTTCGACAGTCTACTAAATAAAAACAAAAAACAAAAGGCTGATGGACATAAGAAAACTCTGTTTGTCCTTTATTCTGCACTGGTCCTTGAATCTAAAGGGTGAATATGATTACAGAGGATTTCATTGTACTGCAAATATCTATTTGTTCAATCTTGTTTTATACAATTTTAAAACTTTGCTTTCCTATTCTGATAATCTGTATGTGCAACATTCTCCATCACTGATAGACCCTTCTCACTGGCCCTAGGCAGTCCTGGATTCAATCTTTCATCTTTTGCATCCATCCCCATTACTCAGCATGGAGCCAGTGTTTGACATTCCTCCAGCTGTCTTCCTGCCAGACATGTATGGCTGCTGTAACAAGGCTAAATAGAAAAAAAAAACGGTGGTACAAGGTATGACAGCACCACATGTTCATCATATTAGGGTCACAACCTTTGAATACTGTTTCTTTGTCAAGTACTTCACATTTCCAGCAGAAAGACACAGTTGGATTATGTTATAAAATATATCAGACTAAGTACTATCTAACCTGCTACTGTGAAGAGAAACAAAGCAGAAGGTCTGTCTGTGTCAGAGAAAATTATCAAGTGGTTCATGCCACTACTTTAAGAAAGTAAAGCTGCCTCAGCTTCAAGCGTTGCAATGAAATCTCATGATTTTCAGTAACAATGTTTGTATGCTCTTTATATGCCGCTCACTGAGATTCTGTGATTTACTTTTTTATCATATTTGTGCAAACTTTACTCTTGCCATTAACTGGATTAAATGTGAAGAGGATTGGAAGCTCTTGCCGGGTTATTACTCTTGCTTGTATGGCATAGTCTAGAAAGGAGCATTCTTGGCAATTTTTTGGGGATGTTACAAGCTTGGATCAGTTTCCTAACCAGGTGGATGTAACATTTTGGAGCAAGGAAGTATTAAAAAACCAACGCAAAGATGCCTAAACTGAGGGCTCCCAAGTAACATTGTTACTATTGAATTGTATAGTGACTTGTTCAGGTCCTGTTCCAGTAACTTGAGCATGCTATTTATTCTGGCTGTCCACTGCTAACCAACGGACATATGTTTAAGGTGAGATGGAAAGATTTAATAGGAAACTGAGGGATATCTTTTTCACACAAAGGACGGTAGGTGTATGGAACGAGCTGCCAGAGGAGGTATTGAGGCAGGTACTATTACAACGTTTAAGAAACATCTAGACAGGTACATGGATAGGATAGGTTTTGAGGGACTAATGTAGAAGGGGCATGTTGGTCGGCATGAGAAAATTTGGCCAAAGGGCCTGTTTCCACATTGTATGACTATGACCATATCTATATAATTAAAAGTCTCATCTTGACCACTTCCTGTTTGCACTTTGCTTTGATTTTAGAAAAAACGCTACCACATATGGCTGTGATTTTTTGGCCATCTTACTCAGAGTCCTCCTCCGCTGCGCAGGCCCTGGGGATTTTTCCCATCGATTAAAAATAAAAGACTTATTAGTGTTTAAATAATCTTGAGATTCTCTCTCCTGTCAATCACCGCCATGAAGGCCACGCCCCTTTCAGTGGGAGAGGGAGGGACTATAAAACCCGGAAGTGTGGCCGTGGCTCAGTCTGTCTGCAAGATGGTGAGGGAGAGGTCACAACTCTCTGTTTGAGCTGGGAAACTACAGAACACTGTGAGTATGCAATGCACTTGGATAAATGATTTGTTAGCCCTTAATGAAAATGAAATGAGTTGGTTGGCCTGCCCTGTGCTTGAAACTGCAATGGCAAAGGAAATGAAGTGAAAATGCAATGAGCTGTTTGGCTTGAGCCTGCCATGTGCTTGAAATTGAAATGGCAATGGAAATGTAGTGAAAATGAAATGAGCTGTTTGGCTTGAGCCTGCCCTGTGCTTGGAAATGCAATGGCAATGGAAATGAAGTGAAAATGCAATCAGCTGTTTGGCTTGGGCCTGCCCTGTGCTTGAAACTGCAATGGCAATGGAAATGAAGTGAAAATAGAATTAGCTGTTTGGCTTGGGCCTGCCCTGTACTTGAAACTGCAATGCAATTCGATATGAAATGAAATGAGTTGTTTGGCCTGCCTGAAACCACAAATGTTGGTCCACAAGGCCCCTATTTGCCGAGAAACCAGTCTATTTTGCCAAAAATGCCAGTATTAGCCCAGGAGGAGCATTTTGGCCCAAAGGGCCCGTGCCAGGCCAGGAAAAGTCCTGAAAAAGTTCCTTTCACTGAGATTTCTCTCAGATTGTTATTAAAAGAGCCCCTTCAGCCCATCGGGCCTGTACTAGCCCAGAAATCCCTTCAGCCCATCAGTAAGTATTCCCCCTGCAAGTATTAAACCTCACCCCAGTATTTTTCTCCCTCCCTTCATTTGCTCTCAGTGAGATCCAGGCCAGGATAGACTTTCCTCCTTCATTGCTGTGATCTGCAGATAAAGATGAAAAATGTTTTAAATTGATTCTCCACCCTATCCCCCTTCTCGCTCACAGAGTCTCTCACCTTATTTGAGCAGAACTTCTGGCAGTTTCTGAGCTGCCAGCTCATCAGGCCTGAGTGACTGAGCTGCCAGCCCACCAGGCCTGAGTGACTGAACTGCCAGCCCACCAGGCCTGAGTGACTGAGCTGCCAGCCCACCAGGCCTGAGTGACTGAGCTCCCAGACCAAGAATCCATTTGGCCCACAATGTCCATACTAGCCCTCTGGAAATCAGTCCCTTCGGCTCACAACACCCATACTAGCGCCCCAGAAAGCCCCCCCCCCCCCCCCCCCCCCCCGGCCAGCAATATTGGAATTGGTGGAGAGGTGGAATATTGCGTTGGGGGACCAGCCCTCCCGTGTGAACATGGGACTCAACGGGTCCCACTTAGTCTAAAGTTCTCTCCCCCTTTCAGAGGTACTGATATCATTAGATCAATATCCAGCCTACTTTGTCAGGGTGACGCAAAATATCCGTAGTGGTATTTTGGTGAAGAGGATAAAAGTTATTCTTGTCTAATATTTTGTACATAATTAACATAACAAAAAATTTAGAATATCTTGTTATTATCTCAATGCTTCTCCTTGAATCTAGTTCTGGGCTTGTTGTTTAACAACAGTAAATAAATAAGTGGTTTTAACTTTGCAAATCATCCAAAATACGGGAAAAACACCAGGTAACCTCTTCCTTTATTTTTTTCCTTCAGAATTATATCTTCGGTCAAAAGATTGTTGAGTCCTACCCAATTCTTAATTTTGTTTTTCGCTCCTCACACTTTCACCCAGGATTTCCAGTTGTCTTTGTCAGAAATCAAAAATTGAGACCCATGATGACAGACAGGAAGGAAAGAATAGGAATTCACGGGTCCTTTTCAGAATGGCAGGCAGTGACTAGTTGGGAGCCGCAAGTCTTGGTGCTGGGCCCCCATTATTTACAATATATATTAACGATTTAGATGAGGGAATTAAATGTGACATCTCCAAGTCTGCGGATGGCACAAAGCTGGGTGGCAGTGTGTGCTGCGATGAGGATGCTATGAGGCTGCAGGTTGACTTGGATAGGTTGCGTGAGTGGGCAGATGCATGGCAGATGCAGTATAATGTGGATAAATGTGAGGTTATCCACTTTAGTGGCAAGGACAGGAAGGCAGATTATTATCTGAAGAAGGGTCTTGACCCGAAACGTCAACCATGCCTTCTCTCCAGAGATGCCGCTGAGTTACACAAACATTTTTTATCTACCATTATCTGAATGGTGCAAGATTAGGAAAAGAGGAGGTGCAATGAAACCTGGGTGTGCTTGTACATCATTCACTGAAAGTAAGCATGCAGGTACAGTACGCAATGGAGAAAGCTAATGTTGGCCTTCATTGCGAGAGGATTTGAGTTTTGGAGAAAGGAGGTCCTATTGCAGTTGTACAGGGTTCTGATGAGACCGCACCTGGAGTATTGTGTACAATTTTGGTCTATTAATTTGAGGAAGGACATTATTGCTATTGGGGGACTGCAGCGTACGTTAATTCGCGGGATGGTGGGACTGACATATGATAAAACAATGGGTCGACTGGGCTTGTATTCACTGGAATTTAGAATGATGAGAGGGAGGGATCTTATAGAAACATATACAATTCTTAAATAATTGGACAGGCTAGATGCAGGAAAAATGTTCCCGGTATTGGGGGAGACCAGAACCAGGGGTCAAATTTTAAGAATAAGGGGTAGGTCATTTAGGACTGAGATGAGGAAAAACTTCTTCACCCAGAAAGTTGTGAAATCTCTGCCACAGAAGACAGTGGAGGCCAATTCACTGGATGTTTTTAAGAGAGAGTTAGATTTAGTTCTTAGGGATAATTCTACGGAATCAAGGGATATGGAGAAAAAGCAGGAACGGGATACTGATTTTGGATGATTAGCCATGATCATATTGAATGGTGGTGATAGCTCGAAGGGCTGAATGGCCTACTCCTGCACCTATTTTTCCATGTTTCTATGTTTGTACTGAGGCAGATCAAATACAGGTGGGATCAGAGAGCACAGAATAAAATGAAGGAATGATGGATGCTGCAAGGTTGACTAACAATTACGGGCGGCACGGTGGCACAGTTGTAGGGTTGCTGCCTTATCGCGCCAGAAACCCGGGTTCAATCCTGACTATGGGTGATGTCTGTATGGAATTTGCACGTTTTCCCCATGACCTGAATGGGTTTTCTCCGGGTTCTCCGGTTTCCTCCCACACTCCAAGGACGTACAGGTTCGTCGCCTAATTGGCTTGGTAAAATTATAAATTGTCCTTAGTGCGTGTAGGATAGTGTTAGTGTGAGGGGATCGCTCATCGCCACGGACTCGGTGGGCCAAAGGGCCAGTTGCCACACTGTATCTCTAAACAACTAAACTAATCTTACCTGTATGATGTGCTGCCTTGAATTACTCATCAGCTGCACTCTGAAGGAGTGAAATCTACTTCAATCTCAAAAGTGGCCATGCACACTGAAAGCACACGCTAAAGGAGAAGTCTGCAAACCCATATGTTTGTCTCCGGGAAGGGTGAATGATATAAAACTGTTTTTATGTCTATAGAAAACTTCAGAAAGATCCTTTGTACTGCCAACACATCTTCATCGGCAGTCTACAAGAAGTCTGACGTATAATAGTTAAGAAGCACTATCAACTTGACAGCCAGAGGCAGAGCAATTGAAGTCTAAGCTGTCGCTGCAGCAATTGGGAGATTTCTGTCAAGGCTTCGTTTCAA
Source organism: Amblyraja radiata (assembly GCF_010909765.2). Taxonomy (NCBI): domain Eukaryota; kingdom Metazoa; phylum Chordata; class Chondrichthyes; order Rajiformes; family Rajidae; genus Amblyraja; species Amblyraja radiata. Next base: position 42,818,580 of record NC_045956.1, on the reverse strand, counting down.
TAACATCTGCCGCTTGTTCCTTGCTGAAACCGAGCTAAGGGAGTTGATCTCTGAACAGCATCAGTCACTGTGGCCTTCAGCCGAGGGTAATACTTCTCCACTGACCTCTTTGAGAAGCTGTTCCTGCTTTGCTTGTCCTCTCTTTATTTTCTTAGTCATGCTCAATTCTCAGAGTAAGACCTCTCAACCCCTCTGTTCTGGAAACAACTGCACATCTGCATCCCTAGCCAGCAGCACTGAACATATCAAGTAATACCAGCAGGGAAGTCAATGGAACTGGAGTGTACAACATGCTGTGTAGTATATAATAAATGTAGCACTGCAGCTGAGGGTATATTTTTAGATATGGTTGCTTGAACATACGTTTTTAAAGCTATCCAGGCCAAGCCAGGCCATTCATGATGGCTATTTAAACTTTAACCAAGGCAGAAAGTTCCTAAACAATAATGTCTAATTTAATCAGCAGCCAGAAGAAGTAGCCAGTAAAAAGGTAAAGATCCCTTTAAATGATATATGAATTTGTGCAAGGCGTTACCCAAAATGTACAGTCAAAAATGGACAGTATATAGTGGAAAGTTTTAGTTTTTCGTCTTTAGTTTTTGAGATACAGAGCGGAAATAGGCCCTTCGGCCCACCAAGTCCGCTACAACCAGTGATCCCTGCACATTTACACTATCCTACACACATTAGGGACAATTTACATTTACTGTATTCTAAGCCAGTTAACCTACAAACCTGTACGTCTTTGGAGTTGGTGTGCGTGTTCCCAGACTGTGGCTAAGCACTGGGTACAAAACCTCTTACCAAAGTGGTGCCCTTAGAAGCTGGCACACAGGCATGCCAGCGGGCAGTTTTCAACAAGGGGAGGCTGTAAAGTGCTTTTGAATTGGTGCTGCACAATTCCATGTAATTCCTACAGCATAAAATCAATTCCATGAATCCTTGAAAGTGGCACCACAGGAAGATAGGGTAGTTAAAAGGGCTTTTGGCACATTGGCCTTCATCAGTCAGAGTATTAAGGACAGAAGTTGGGGGAGCATGTTGCAGTTATATAAGACATTGGTGAGACCACATTTAAAGTATTGTGTTCAGTTTGGACACTATTTTATAGGAAAGATGTTGTCAAGCTGTAAAGGGTGCAGAGAAGCTTTACGAGGATGTTGACAAGACTCAAGTGCCTGAACTATAGGAAGGGGTTGAGCGGGCTGGGACTCGATTCGTTGGAGGGCAGGAGGATAAGGGGTGATCTAATAGAAGTGTACAAAATCATGACAGGAATAGATCGGGTAAATGCACAGAGTCGCTAGCCTAGAGTAGGGGAATCGAGAACAAAGGGCATCGGTTTAAGGTGTGGGGGAAAATATTTAATAGGAATCTGGGTAACCTTTTTACACAAAGGGTGGTAGGTGTATGGAATGAGTTGCCGGAGGAGGTAGTTGAGCCAGGTACTATCACAATGTTTAGACTTGAGTGCACTGGGCATCAATGGAGTGGCAAGGAGAAGAGCCATCAAAAACACCACAGAGGCAGCGGAGAAGGCCTCGAGATGGCTCTGGATCAGGAGAGAAGGTCCATGGTGAGGAGTGAATGAAGTTATGGTCTGATCAACCACGGCTGGGTCGCCTGGGCGAGGGTGTCTGATGTTGAAAGACCCGAAACACCCAATGGCCCCAGGTTACATCATTGATGATGTGTTCAGGAGCATCAATAGATGTATTTGTGTCAATCAGACAGTTACATGCATAGGCTAGGTTTAGAGGGTTATGGGCTAAACACAAGCAGATGGGACTAGTGTAGATGGGACATGTTGGTCGGTGTGGGCCTGTTTCCACATTGTATGATTCTATGACCCCATTCCCTAATTTATTTCCCTGTCAATTACTCTCTCACAGGCCCATAAACCCCTCCCTGATTTGGGTACAAATCAGGGTAATAACTAACCTACCAATCAAACACTAGCAATGTCAGATTTTGCATTTCAGTCTTTCATATGGTAGTCAAATGTTAACTGCTCTGACTGGCTGTGAATGAGAAATGCTGGCATGTAATAGAATAAAATGTTCCATTTTACTAATGGAGTGCATGTGGTTTCAATTGACTGATGTGGAGAGCTATCAAATGATTGTGGTTCGTATTGTTCTAGTGTTTAACACATCTGACGGTTACTCCCCCACTTCTATTTCCAGGACATTTATTTATAGCGCAGACACTTTTATTTTTATCTCAACTGCATTTCTACTGAGTTCATATAAATAGCCAGAAAATAGCACATTGGAATAGATGTAACATATAACAATAGTTGTCACAACAACAACAACAACAACATGATCCTTAAGTTAAAGTATTATTTAGTTTAGTTTAGTTTAGAGATACAGCCGAACATAAACCCTTCGGCCCACCGTGTCCTAACCACTATCGTACACATTAGGGACAATTTACAGATACCAAGCCAATTAACCTACAAACTTGTATGTCTTTGGAGTGTGGGGGGGAAACCGAAGATCTCTGAGAAAATCCACGCGGTCACGGGGAGGACGTACAACAAGCCCCGCCTTTTGTATTCCAAACCTTTTGGTTTTCCAAAGGTTGGGAATATATCTGGTAAAGAGATGTAAGAAGGAAGAAATTCATGGATCAAACCCGGTCTCCCGCGCTGCAAGTGCGGTAAGGCAGCAACTCTACCGCTGCGCCACTGAGGCCGTTTGTTTGTTTGTTTCTTGGAAGACATTTAATGAGGCAGAGAATGACTTAATAGATGAGGTTCAGAAAAGTATATTGTGCCTTTAAAACACTCCATAAAATCACTGATTTTAAGCAAACTTTTCTTTACAGTCTTAATCATTATTTATGCAGCTCAGTGCCATTTTTTTTCCTTTGATAATGGTACAGTGAATTATTTTAGGATGTTTTATTAAAGTAAAAGGTTTCAATTCTTTGTCAGGACACCCTTTCAATGCTTTCTAACTTTAATAAAGAACTAGGGTCATCAATGTCAAAGAGAACTGGGTCCAACCAACTGCCTACAACTGTACAATGCCAGTCTACAGATTAATGCCAATTATTTTCTCCTTCACCCACTATGCGTTCCACTGTTTTCTCCTTCACCCACTATGCGTAACATCTGGACGGACAGTGCACAGGCTAGCCTGCAGGGATGTTTAGAGGCTACAGACTGGAACATCTTTAAGATGGCCACAGATGACATTCATGAATACACAGAGGCTGTGAGTGACTACATCAGCTGGTGCACATCTATATGTGCCCCTCCCAGAACTGTGCGTGTGTTTCCAAACCAGAAACCTTGGTTCAATGGAAACATAAAACTGAAGATCAGGAAAAGGCAGGAAGCTTTTAAGTCAGGAGATCAAAGGGAGTACAAGAAAGCCCGGTACGAGCTACAGAAGTCCATCAGAGCTGCAAAGAGGGCTTATTCCCAAAAAATTGAAAGCTTTTACCTAAGTAACAACACACGCAGTATGTGGCAGGGAATCCAAGCAGTCACAAACTACAAGAAAACAGTACCAACCACAGACCCCCAGGATGTCACCCTCCCAGACAGCCTTAATACCTTCAACACCAGGTTTGACAGACTGAACACAGACACCCCCTCAAAAGCCCCCTGCAACCCCACGGACACTGTTTTTCAGGTGACACCCACACAGGTCCTGAAAGCTCTGAGGCAGGTGAACCCCCACAAGGCTGTGGGACCAGATGGCGTCCCTCCTAAAGTTCTGAAGGCCTGTGCAGAACAATTCACTGGAGTGTATGTAGACATCTTCAATCTGTCTTTAAACCAAGCAGTGGTCCCCCGTATTTTTAAATTTTCCACCATTGTGCCAGTTCCAAAAAAAACAAACCCATCCACCCTGAATGACTTCAGGCCAGTAGCACTCACGCCAGTTGTCATGAAGTGTCTAGAAAAACTGGTTCTCACACATATCAATCACATGGTCCCGGGCACGATCGACCCCCTCCAGTTCGCCTACCGCCCCAACCGCTCAGTGGACGACGCAGTGGCCATTGCTCTACACCACATCCTGCAACACCTGGACAGCAGAGGAACATACGTCAGAACGCTGTTCCTGGATTACAGCTCGGCTTTTAACACCATTCACCCGGGCAGGCTGACTGAGAAGCTGACAGACCTCGGCGTCCCACCTGCAACTGGATCTTGGATTTCCTGACTGAAAGACCACAGGTGGTGAGGATGGGAAGGAGGGTGTCTGCAGAGCTCACCGTCAGCACAGGATCACCACAAGGCTGCTGTCTCAGCCCCAAACTTTTCACCCTGTACACACACGACTGTGTCTCCACCCAGGAAAATACCATCATTATTAAGTATGCGGATGATACCACCATCCTGGGCCTCATCAAGGGGGGGGGACGAGTCGGGCTACAGGAGTCTGGTGAACGACATTCTTGCCTATGGTGAGGTGAACGACCTAAGCCTCAACACAGACAAGACAAGAGAAATAATAATGGACCAGAAAAAATCCACCCGCCCTGCAGCCCCTCATCATCAAGGGGACTGTGGTGGAGAGGGCTGACTGTTACAGATACCTGGGATTACAAGTAACATCAGATCTGAACTGGACTTTGAACACTGCAGCCACAGTGAAAAAATCCCAGCAGAGACTGTACTTCATCAGGCTGCTCAGAAAAGCTGGTCTGCACTGTCGCCCTCTCACCCAGGTCTACAAAGGACTGGTAGAGAGCATCCTCACCACAGGCATCACGGTGTGGTATGGAAACACCACACAGATAGAGAGGAAGGCTCTGCAAAGAGTCATAAAGACTGCAGAGAGGATTATCAGAACGGAACTTCCCTCCATGGACACAATCTACACACAGCGCTGTCAAAAAAGAGCAGAGAGAATCATCAGAGACACACTACATCCAGCTCACTCCCTGCTCAAACACAAAAACTGCACATACAACCTCAGGCACAGACGAGCGGACAGCATCGCCACAAAATGAACACGCTTTTTTAAGAGCTTCTTCCCTGCCATAGTGAGACTCTTGGCCAAAACAAAATGAACTGATGTCCTGACCTACCTCATAGTATATCATAGTATATCATATTATATTGTCTCCTGGGCCTGTGCAATTTACAATGCAATCGACACTTTTATATAGGGTTTGTGCAAGTTACAATGCTCTCACTTTCCCCTTTATATAGGGTTTTAGGCACTTTCTCTTTTTTTATTTCTAGAGAAGCATATGTTTTTATAGATTATGTGTCTTTCTGTGTGTCTTTTTAATTTGACTTGACTTGACTCTGTGAACAACCGCACAAGAGTTCCTATGTGTGTAAGCACAAATGGCAAATAAAGTTTTTGACCTTTGTTCCCTGACTCCACTTTCCCACCATTTCCTCCACTCTGCCTCCCACTATTCTCCACTCTGTCCACCCTATTCTCCACTCAGCCTCCCAGCTTTCCCCCCACTTTGCCTCTCCTCCGATGCTTCACTGGCATCCTTCCATCACCAACTTTGCCTTGCTGCTGTTCCCTCAATCTTACCTCTCATCATTCCCCCACTCTGCCTCCCAGCATCCCATTACCCTGCCCCCCACCCTCCCCCACTACCGCAAATCTGCTCCTCCATTGACATAGTCATAAAGCATGGACACAGGATCTTCAGTCCAACTCAACCATGATGACCAAGATGGCCTATCTAAGTTTGACCGAATTGCCTGCATTTATCCCAAAACACATACAACACCGAGTGGTGCCCCCAGCAGTAGCTGCCTCGCCAACATTGTCTGTCCTTTATTCTTTTTGTTATTTTTAGTATCTGTTAAAAAAAATGTTTTAGTGTTCCTTGGTTTGTTTTATGTGAGGGATGGGGAGGGGGAACTTTTTTTTCAATCTCTTACCGAGAAGGAGATGGGATTTTTTTCCGTATCGTGTCTCCATCTGCACGGCAGCCTAACATCATGGAGTTGGCGGCCTTTCCTGGAGACCGACGGGCGCTCCAAGCCGCAGGTGTCTGCGGGACTTTAACATCACGGAGCTTGCGATCCCTTTGTCGGGGATTGAAGCTCCAACCGCGGGGCCTGTGGACTTTAACATCATGAAGCCTCTGGTAAGAAGAGGCCGACTAGGGAGCTCCATGTCGCGGAGAGAGTTTCAACCACCCTGAAGCGGGAGTTTTGTTCACCCAGACATCGGCTACGAGGGCTTTGATCGTTTCGGCTGCGGATGGTTTGACTGCCCCGACCGCGGGAGAACAGAGAGGAAGAAGATTGAAGTTTATTGCCTTCCATCACAGTGAGGAATGTGGAATCCACTGTGATGGATGTTTATGTTAATTTTTATGTGGTTGTGTGTCTTGTTGCTTTTCACTTAGTATGGCTGTATGGTAACTCAAATTTCACTGTACCTTAATTGGTACATGTGGCAATAAACTGACCTTGAAATCTTGAAAAACCCTCAAACCTTTCATATCCGTAAACCCGTCCAAATGTTTTTTTAAATATTGTTATTGTACCTGCCTCAACTACCTCCTCTGGCAGCTCATTCCATACACTCGCCATCCTCATTGTGAACCATTTGAGCTGGATTAACAGATCCTGCAGAAATGAATGTGCATGCCCCGGTGCTGGTTCTCTTTGCTACTGCTTTCCTGGAACTGTTTGTGATTGTATTTTATTTGTTACATTGTGCTGTAAATGCAAATAACATAACTATGAAAAGGATCATTGATGATTTTTGGCTCAATGTTATTAACATTCAAATTAATATCTTAGAATGTATTGATGCAGATTAAATATATATTGTGTAGATCTTCCTGCCTATGCAATTTGTCGGAAGGATTGTGTTGACATGGCATGTTTTGTACGGTGCTTCTCATTAGTGAAATGTGTGACAGATGCCAAGTGACAGTATCTATGAGTGCTGCAGTGAGGGGATTCTTATGTAAAAATAAAAACATCCGAGTTGTTTCAGACTTACAAAGAAATGAAGACATGGTTTGTTTTCTAATTTACATGATAATATTCAGCCAGAGTGAGAATGTAATGACTGTCAGAATGACAATTTTTATACCACATGCTCAAGCGTATTATTTTAGTAAATAATTATCGCAGCTCAAGTACTCAAAAACTATTTTTAGTAAATCATTGTTGTCTGATACCATTATTTTTCCACATTCCTGTTCCTCAATTCACATTCTTTTTAACTTGCTTATTTCCATTCTTTCAGTCTCTCCCTATTATTTGTAATATATAGAATGGTGCTGCCTTATCATTTACAACACAAAAATAATATAAAATAGCACAGTATAGGAACAAGCCATTTGGCCCATTATGTCTATGCCAATCTAAACTAATCCCATCTGCCAGCACATTGTGTGTGTCCCTCTATACCCTGCCTGTTCATCTATCCATCTAAGCATTGATGATGATGATGATGATGATGATGATGATGATGATGATAATGTATTGTCACATGTACCTAGGTACAGTGGAATTATTTGTTTTGCATACAATACACAGGAATGCAAATAGTATAGGGCACCAACAAAGTTGGCTAACAATGATCTATTCTAAATTTTCCTTGATCTGGGTCCCCTTTGAACTCCCATTTTCACACCTTACCCTTCCATACCTCTCATTTCCCACTCCCCTGACTCTCAGTCTGAAGGAGGGGTTCAACCTGAAATGTCACCGATTCCTTCAACCCATAGATGCTGCCGGTCCCGCTAAGTTACTCCAGCATTTTATGCCTATCTTCAAAGTTAGAAAAGTATTGAATATAGTCCCAATTGACCCCCCTCCGACCCCCCCCCACCCTCCCCTCCCCCCCCCCCCCCACATCCACCCTCACCCGCCCCCACCTTCCCCAAGTCCATCTTTGTTCTTGGTGGCTGGGTTCCTCCTGGCCCCTCCTTGCTTTTCATTAGACATTGAGTTTCCTGTTATAAGTAAAGTTGTTGACTTTGCTTGTGTTTACTTTCAAGTAGTCTTAAAACATCCCTTTCATCCAATAGTCAAACAGGTGATGATACAGCCTATGTCATCTTGACAAATGGAAATGCTCTTTTTTTTTACTGGAGAATTTTTAACAAAAAGATACCAACTTAACTTCCCACATCAAACCACATTTATAGACGCAGATCTCCATGTCATTAAAGAGGTGTATAAGGGAAATGATGAGAGTATTCATCGGGTTTTTAAATTACTCCTCCATCTCCTACTATTCTGTCATTCCATGATAGGAAATTCATGACATCTATTGTGCCACTCCTCCAGAAACTAAGAAGGATTTTCATGGTGACCCCACATATTATGTCTGTCTTTCCCTTTTTGTTCGCTAGGTGGCAAGATCAGAAACAATACTTTCCAGGCACTGTTTCATTCATCATACCCCTCAAAGTCCATATTAGATATATCCATCTTGTAAATTTGAGAAAGTAATTTGGACTGAAGTTGTATTTACTTCAGTAGGCTGCACTGAAGGAGATCAGGAACCCCACTGATCAGAGGACCAAGTTGATCCAGATTTAGGCTGATGAACTTGGCATCTACAGGTAGATCTTGCATTGTGCCTTAAAGAAACATAGAAAATAGGTGCAGGAGTGACCATTCGGCCCTTCGAGCCAGCACTGCTGATCATCTAAAATCAGTACCCCGTTCCTGCTTTCCATCCATATCCCTTGAATTCATAAGCCCTAAGAGCTGTATCTAACTCTCTTATTCCAAGTCACCCTGCAGCCTCATAGCATCCTTCTTGCGGCTTACACTGCCACCCAGCTTTGTGTCATCCGCAAACTTGGAGATTTTACATTTAAAGAGGATGATGCCTTCAAGCATCCAGCCGCAGCACCAAATGTCCAAGGAATAATCTGCTTTTCGCAGACATAGCATGCTGGATTGTTTTGCAACACTTGCAATTCCAGTCACATCTGTCAAAACATCTCAAGAATTGGGGATTCCTACAAAGATGCCAGAACTACTGCCACCAGAGATGTGGGTGTAGAATGGAACAGTCTGTCGCTTTGGCATCCTCGCTTGCACGGGGGTTTGTTCAAGAAATCTTGCTTATCACCGTAAGTTTGGTGTCATGCCAATTAGCAGCCATTCAGAAGCAATTATTTAGTCCCATTAGCACAATGTAGATATATGTGAAAGAACATATATGAATGCCAACACGTTTGCAAAATCACAAACAATTTCAGAAATGTTATGGTACCAATTAGAATTCACACAGAGACTATGCTACTGATATCAGACAGACATCTTCCATTATTAGAGTTTATTGTGACCTGATGAGGGCTATTGTGATCCTAAAAATACTCAGAAAAGCTGACCATATCAGAGAGAGGGGATAGACTACAACAGCACCCGATTATATCCAGGAATACTTATTTAGTATTCTGACATTTGTAAATAATGGGCTTAATTTAACTCTGAACCAGGATCGCTGGAGATAATTGAGTCATACAGCACAGAAACAGGCGTATCAACCCACCGAATCCATAACAACCATCGAAGATTGAGTTATTAACATCCACAAACTCAAATGTAACCCCAACAGACCTCTACTAGTATTGTAGAAACAAGGAACTGTTGATGCATGTTTACCGAGGAAAGACACAAAATGTTGGAGTAATTCAGCAAGTCAGACCACATCGCTGGATAACATGGATAGGTGATGTTTGGGTTGATGTTTTGACCTGAATAGATATTCGACCCATGGATAGGTGATGTTTCGAAACGAAAAGTCATCTATCCATGTTCTCCAGGATGTTGCATGACCTGCTGAGTTACTTCAGTATTTTGTGTCTTCAACTGAGATCACCCAGACATCCTCATCGGTGGACTCCCCAGCCACATTGTTCCTTTCAGAGCTCATGCAGAACATAATGTTGCTACATTTAATTTTTGTTGTGCTATGTGAGTACATTTACTGTCTAAGAACATGGTGCTCATTTCCCCTGTAAAAGTTTTCATAGTGCGTACTACTATTGGTTGTGTGTTCCAGCTTGTGGCTGAGGCAACCAATCTGCTCTCAGTTTATAGATGTGTGTGGAATATTTAAGGACAATTTTGTGCCTTGCTCTTACCCCATGGAGGGCAGGTTTTCCAAATGTTGGGAATATATCTAGTGAAGAGATGTGAGAAGGAAGACATTCATGGTATCTTAGCAAACTTGCATGCAAGGTGGAATGAGAAAGTTCCTCCAACCACAACACGTTGACTTTTTCAAACTCCATGTAAGGTCATGGAACTCAAATGCAATCATTTCAGTTGATTGCCTCAAGATTAACCAATCGACACCACGGATGAAGTAACATGTTTCACCTTGAAGTTCTACTTGTGAACTTCGATTCACAAAACTGCTTCATAAAATTTCAGGTATACTGGAAACACACAAGTAGGCCAGTCAGAATATGCAAAAAGAGACAGAGTCAATGGTCAAGTCCAATAATTTGTATTAAACAAAAATCCTTAAATATTAGTTGAGTGTTTGCAGCATTTTCTGGTGTTTTTTTTGATTTTCAACACCTGCATTATTTTATTTTAATTTCAGGTCAATGTTTAAAATTCAAGTCAACGTCATCGGGTGGCGACACACACGGCAGCCTCACCAGCTGCCTGTCCGTCCTTTCATCCTCTTTGTTATTTTTAGTCTGTCATTCAACTGCCTTTATGGTTAGCATTGTAGAGAGTGGAGACGGTTGTCTGGGGAGTGTTGTAAAGCAGAGGGATCTAGGAGTGCAGATACATAGTTTGTTGAAAATTGCACCACAGGTAGATAGGGTGATCAAAAAGACTTTTGGCACATTGGCCTTCATCAGTCTGAGTATGGAAGGTCATGTTGCAGTTGCATAAGACGTTGGTGAGACCGCATTTAGAGTATTGTGTCCAGTTCTGGGCACCGTGTATTAAGAAAGATGTTGTCAAGCTAGAAAGGGTGCAGAGAAAATTTACGAGGATGTTACCAGGACTCATGGGTTTGAGTTATATGGCGAGGTTAAGCAGGTCTAGGACTCCATTCCCAGAGGGTGATGGGTCATCTTTAGAAGTGTACAAAATCATGAGAATAATAGATTGGGTGGATGCACAGAGTCCCTTGCCCAGATTAGGCGAATCAAGAACCAGAGGACATAGGTTTAAGGTGAGGGGGGGAAAGATTTAATGGAAACCTGAATAGGAATTTTTTCACACAGGTCGGTGTATGGAACGATCTGCCAGAGGAGGTAGTTCAGGCAGGTAGTATCGCAACATTTAAGAAACATTTGGGTAGGTACATGGGTTGAACAGGTTTAAAGGGATATGGGCCAAACACAGGCAGGTGGGACTAGTGTAAATGGAACATGTTGGTCGGTGTGTACAAGTTGGGCTGAAGGGTGTGTTCCCACACTGTATGACTCTATAACTATGCCTCATTAGCTCAGAGTGAATTAAGGAATGAACAATAAATCCTTGGTTTTCCATTAAATTTTGTGAGGAGATGAAAAAAAAATCAATATGTCTTTAGCCTTGGCCATGTGTCTCGAAATGTCTTATAAAATCTGGATGGTGTTAGTCAATCATCTGCTCTTCAAGAATTGTTTCAGGTCACCATATGTCAATGCTAACATTTACTAGGTAAGATTAAGTGATGAGATATAAAGCCATTCTTTACAGTTTCATAATCCCCTTCCCTATTTATAATGAAATTTAGGATATTTTCACTGTAACTGCTAAAAGCTATTTGTGAAATAGCGTGTAGAATATATTTGATCATAACAGCTTCATTCGATCAGAATGACGTTTACACCACTCTCTTGTATAGCTATCATTTCTGGGACTTCAATAATACTTTCCAATGCAAAAAGCAGAGGCAAATTACTCATGTTCCTTTGGATGAGATCATATAACTTTTGCTAGCAGAATTTGAGTGAAGTTCTCTAAAATCCCACTTGTTTTGATGGAATAGCAGAAGCATTATGAATTGTGTTCATAAAATCATGGCTACTACACAAGCCTTCACCTTGTGAAAAGTAATCTCAGCAAAAGGATGTGGTGTTTCTTTGTCAAGATCAAGCCACCAGTAATTGAGAAAGGTTAATGTAGAAATATTAGAATGTAGAACAGTATAGCCCAGGAACAGGTCCTTCAGCCCACATTGTCTGTGGTGAACAAGATGCCAATGTAAACTATTCTAATCTGCTTCAAGTGAACTATATCCCTCTGTTCCTACTTATCCACGTGCCTATTTAAAGTCTCTTAAATGCCACCATTGTATCTTTCCCCATCACCAACCCTGGCAATATGTGCCAAGTACCCATAGGTGGTACACTGGCACATGAGTACACAGAGTAAAATAGATTTTGGACTGTCTATTTAAATTTGGTTTTAACACTGTGGTTTCTTTATACCCAGGCCTCTTATTAATAGAATCAGTGAGCAAGAGTATTCACAAGATATAGACATGTGCAATAATATCTTATCTATCGGCTGCACACCCTGCAGTGAGGTGATGAATAGAGGGAGGGGGATTGAGCATACAGATCGTGATGTTGGGAGGAGTGGCAGCAAGCTAGATGTTACATCCTCCTGGTCCAACAAATTGACATTTAGAGGCAGATTTTTTACCCTAAGTCACATGGACTGTAATTTATTGCATGTTCGATTCCACTTTTCATCAGCTAATAAAGACCACATTTCAGAAGTGGTAATTTGTAACCTTCAATAGCTTTAGGGCCTCTTCTGCAACGACGACGGTAATTTAGTTTGAAGCCCATGACCAGCAGTCAGGGCCTGATGTATGCATTAGGATCTCACTTGACACTTCAAATTGGGCTTGCTGTTGGACACAATAAATTTTGGAAATTACTTCTGTAAATTGCCCCCAGTGTGTAGGATGTGAAAGTGTGACAACATGGATGTGTGTGTGGACTTGGTGGGCTGAAGAGTCTGTTTCCGCAATCGTAAGTTCATATGTTCTAGGAAGAGAATTGGGCCATTCAGCCCTTCAAGTCTACTCTGCCATTCAATCATGGCTGATCTATCTTTCCTTCTCAACACCATTCCCTTACCTTCTCCCCGTAACCCCTGACCCCCGTGCTAATCAAGAATCTGTCAATCTTGCCTTAAAAGTATCCATTGACGACCTCCACAGCAACTGTGGCAACATATTCCACAGGTTCACCATCCCCTGACTAAAGAAATCCCCCTTCATCCCCTTTCTAAAGGTACATCCTTTTATTCTGAGACATGTTGAAAAATCTGCGGCGATCATACTGAGGCTTCGACTAGTTCCCAGAATGCAGGAACTCCTCCCGACCATGAAGGAGACTCACCAGAGACCACGTGGCGACCATGTGATTAGCGCAGAGTCTCCTGCACTCGCCTAAAAAGTCGCCTAAGTGGGACAGGCCCTTAAAGCTTTCCTATTACAACCTGACCTCAGGACACACCCAGAGGTCCCATAACCTAAACTCTACTTCTGTAATTCTCCTGGACCTCATACTTGTCTCACACTGTTCCATATCCTAACGCTAGTCCCAATATCACAAGACCTCGCTGATCCAGTGTCATTTTAATATTGACATACTGTGCATATCAAATTCTGGAACGGAGGTAAATTACATTTATATATTTTTTGAATCCTTTTGAGATTGTTGCTGCTGGAATCTAAACTCTGGAGCAAAGGAGAAATACAATGTCCATAGTCACATTGAAAAATAACTCAGAAGAGAAAGAATTAAATAATAGCCGAAAATATTATTGTAATCACCATTTAGAATGATGTCTTTTAGTTAAACTTGTTCCTAATCAGAGTTCTCAGTGAGTCTCATTTGTAAATACTGAGCTGTGTGACAAATGAAAGGGCTGAATGCAAGACCTGGACGACCAATTAAAAGACTGCATTTATTTTCTGCTTGATTGCTTTTTCTTATCGGAATTGATGTGAACTGTAAGCAATATATCCAAATTATACTTTATTATTATGGATATGACAAGGGTATGTGCATTTGTTTCCTTCCAATTGTTTTTAGTTTATCTCATCAGAAAGCAAAAAGGCTTTCATATCGCACCCATTAATCTGTATAAGACTTTAATGATAATGAAACACTAATGAATCGCACATATTTAAAAAAAAACAGGTTTGCTAAGCAGGATATTTTTTTCTGATGCACATTCTACTTAAGCATTTCTGTATTTGGAAACCAAAATGCTTTTTATTTACTACAACAGGAAGTGTACAGTGACCGTTAGTTGTTCCAACATTTTGTAATGGCTTCACACATCTTTAAATCAGAATGCTAAAGCACAATTGGCACTCTCAGAAGTTATAATATACTGAAGCAGCCGAAAATCTGGATGGTTGTCTAAATGAATAGAATGAAACTCAGATCAAAGTCGCGAATATGTTTTTTCTTATTTCTATGACAGCATTATTTCCTACTTTTGTTTTTCCTGGGATGAAACTACAATTTGAGAGACATTATGTGATAATTAACACCTGAAGATGACAGAACAAGCCATTATTCCAAGAAATAGTCTGGGTGATAAAGATATGGATATCAACTAACCTTGTTCATAGTGAGTTTGAAGGGATGGCAGATGCTGGTTTTTACCAGATAGACACAAAATGCTGAAGTAACTTAACGGGTCAGGCAGCATCTTGGGAGAAAAGGAATAAATGACGTTGTGAGTCGGAACCCTTCTTCAGTCTGAAAGACAGAGGTAGGCCAGGGGATGCAAAAAACTGGAGGCGGCCAGAACAAATAGGGCCGGCAAAAGATTACTTCAGGAATGGTGAAATCCATAATGGCCCATTTTTGGCTGCAGAAGATGTGCTAACGAGAGGGATACAAGGATACAAACAGTGGAATTGGTAGGATGACTAGAGTGGAGAAGGGGAGGAGAGAGTGGGGAGGGTATACAGGAATTACTTGGAATGAAATAAATAAATGTTCATACCGTTGGGTTGTAAGCTCCTCAAGCGAGATACGAGGTGCTGTTCTTCTAATTTGCGTGTAGCCTCACTCTGACAGTGGAGGAGGCCCAGGACAGAAAGGTCAGTATCAGAATTTGGAAGGGGTTAAAATGTTTGGCAACCGGGAGATCATGTAGACTAAAGCAGGCTGAGCATCAGTATTTACCGAAAAGTCTACGCTTGGCCTCACCGATATATCGGAGCCCACACATGGGATCACCGGATACAGAAGATGAGGTTGGAGGAGTTGCAAGTGAACTGCTGCCTCACCTAAAAGGACTGTTGTGTGTCCCTGGATGAAGTAGAAGGAGGAGGTATAAGGACAGGTGTTGCATCTGTTCCTAGGGAGCCAGGGAGTGCATTGTTTAATGTTAATAAGAATGAGAAACTCCATGAAAGAAAATGAAGCTTTTCATAAACTTAACCATTTACTTTACTTGTGTTAATTTTATGTGATACTGGTCAGGTTATCTGGCTGGATGTTGTAATGAAAGTTTGTCAAAGTGCCATATAAATGCCCTTAAAAGAAATCAAAACATGTTAGGATGCTGTACAGAATTTAGTACAGCTGGACAATAGATAGGGTAATTGTCTAGCCATGGTAGGCTCCATGTTGGCACTGAGTACTGAGCCCCATAAGAACCGGTGTTAGGGACAATGCTTGTCATCGGTGATCTTGCAAAGACATATGGACCATAAATGAGAAAAAATAAAATGAAAAAAGATCCTGGCACGAAGAGGGAATATGCTTGTATCTGCAGATGTCTTTTAGTACAGATAATTGTAATTGGGTAATAAAGCCAGGTATATTTCAGAAACATCCATAGCCCCAAACATATGTAATCCATACAGAGTCACTTGCTCAAGATTGGTGAGTGGAAGGAATATCCCACTCCATGAAGCACTCAAGCTTTTTAACCAAACAATTGCAAAATAAACGATAGTGTTGGAATCAGGGCTGTTGAGCGATTAAAATAATTAATTGCAATTAACCATGTAATTGAAAAGTTAATCAGGGTTTTAATTGCACTATTAAACAATAAAAGAAAACCTTTAACATTTGAATTAGCTACTTAGTTAAATGTTTAATTGATTTTAAATGTATTATTTATTTTTCAATGTGTAATAGATGTTTTAACACCTCTATTAACTTTTAATAGTTCCTGAATGTTTTGATTGCTTCTGAAAGCCAGGTATATTTTAGAAACATCCATAGTTTTTGACAGGTCTTTCAGCAAGACGAGCCAGGGGATATGATGGAAACACCTGGTAAAGTTAGTTTTCCAGTAATTTTCTGGGCAAGGGTTTTTCCTCTACCTTGGACTTGTAAGTACCAATTTGGAGATTGAAACATGTCTTAGTTCAGAGGTCTACAAGAAGAGCCTGCACTCGAAAGTGCACCCAATGCACAGAGCAAGATCTAGGCAGAGAGCAGGTCAAAAAGGAGAGAAGTGAAATGGTTGCCAAAAACTCTGCCCAGCATTCTGACACCTTTTCAACTTCAATGAACTTTATTTATCCGTTAGGAACTTTGGTTTCTGTAGCCATACAACAAAAATAAACAATTTTACAAGATGCACAACCAACTCAATTCATACAGACATCCATCACAGTGAATCTCCTCCTCACTGTGATGGAAGACAAAGTCTTGTCTCTCGCCTGCTCTCCATCCTCTTCCGATATTAAAGCCCCCGGCGGGCGATGGTAAGTCCCGCGGCCGTTAAGGCCGCGCCGGCATTGTCTTTATGTTGGAGCCCCCGGAGGGCGACGGCATGTCCCGCGGCCGTTAAAGCCGCGTTGGGCGATGTCAGGCCCCCGCTCCGTTTTCAGCCCTGCAACTCGGGCAGGAGAAGCTGCCGCCGTGGGAGCTCGGAAAAGCGCTCCCCCCAGGGTCCCGTGAACTCCCGATGTCACCGTCCTGCAGCTGGAGCCTCCGAAGCCCCGAAGCCTGGTCGCATCCGTGCGCCACCACAGTTTCCCACGCTCCGAGGCCGGCCAGCCCCCCGGCGGTAAGTCTGCAGGCTCCGTGACTGGAGCCCCCAGGTCGTTCTGGCTGAAGGCCATTCCACGGTGCTAGGCCCCAACGACAACGGAGACCCGACAGGGAAAAAGGTCGGGTCTCCCATGCAGGGAAGACATTTAAAAGTTTCCCCCATCCCCCCCCCCCCCGCCCTGCCCTGCCCCGCCCCCAACTTATGCACAGTTAAAAACAATATAAAAATCACAGCAAACTACACATGGAGCGGGACCAAAAAAAAGGACATATGGACTGCAGGGGCCGCTGCTGCGAGGTGCCGCCAACACACTTTTGCTCCTCGTATTACATTTTTGTAGGGCACCGTGACCAATTTTCCTTTGGTTTTAATTTAGATTAGAGATACAACATGGAAACATGCCCTTCAGTCCAAGCGACATTGATCATGCATTGACATTAGTTCCACGTTAGCCCACTTTCGCAACCACTCCCTACTTATTTGGAGCTTTTTTTTATTACACACACAGACCAATTAATCTACACAATATCATGTGTATACTCTTGGTCTTTCTAAAAACATTGGGGTGGTCATCAGCAAACATGACATAATGACAGAGAGCATTGAAGAGATATAGATATAAATTATAAATAAAGACAATTTGACCTTAAAAAAAAAGTTCTTAGCAATATTCTGAATTTCTGTTTCGAATATTATAACTGACAATTACTTTTTTTTCTTCAAAATCACTGAACTACTTTTATTAACAGCTCCTGCTTTGAAGAATGATGTTTGCTTACTTCAGGTTAAGGCTTGGTCATGAACCAAGGAAATATTTCACTGTCAGAAATGTCATCTTTAAGACTGAACTGTGGAAATCAGGTTGGCATAAATAGACCATGAACACGGAGCTGAGCATTTTTCTGACCAAGGTCATCCTTCCAGCAACTCCACAAAACAAGTTATTCACTGCAATGCTGTGTAGAAATTAATCTTAACATTTTGTTGCATAAGAGTGACTAAGTTTCATAAACTTGCAGGTTATGATTATTGATAGACCAACACAAATTTATCACTCTTTATGTACAGTTATTATCTGGGAGCCTGCCTCAGACTTGACTCTTGTCATACCCATACTGCATGGTATACAGTATTAGGAAGTGCTGGAAAGACTAACTGTGGGAGCTTCAGATCCTAGATAATTGTAAGTGATAAATTTTCATTTTCCCAATTTTACTGAATCCCCTGGACCTAATTACATATTTTGTTAATCGCCGTTAATTCCAGTAATTTTTGATCTTATTTCAGCTTTCAAGCATGTAATGTTTTTTTGATTTTCATTCAGTATCGGGAGCTTTCTACAAACTATAAGTATTTGCATGGATCGCAGAGCGTACAGATTTGAGTTCGACGTTGAGATGGGAAAAATAATCCTTCAAGATTAGTGATTATTTCCATCCCTTTGGATCTGCAGATTCTACTAGACTAAGTGGGACCCGTTGGGTCCCAGCTTCACACAGGAGGGCTGGTCCCCCAACGCAATATTCCACCTCTCCACAAATTCCAATATTGTTGGGGGCTTTCTGGAGTGCTAGTATGGGGGTTGTGGGCAAAAGGAACTCGTTTCCAGAGGGCTAGTATGGACATTGTGGGCCAAATGGATTATTGAGCTGGTGGCTCAGTCACTCAAGCCTGGTGTGCTGGCAGTTGACTCACAGCTATTCCTTGAAATTTCACTTCAAGCAGGGTGCAAGGCCACCAAATTCGAGGGCAGTTTCCTACCATTTCAAGCAGGGTGCAAGGCCACCAAATTCAAATGCAGTTTCATACCATTTCAAGCTGGGTGCAAGGCCACCAAATTCAAATACAGATTCATACCATTTCAAGCAGGGTGCAAGAGTCGTGACCACTCCCTCTCCCTTCTTGCAGAGACTGAGCCATGCCCACACTTCCAGATTTTATAGTCCCTACTAACAGAAGGGGCGTGGCCTTCATGGCGTGACTGACAGGAGAGAAAATCTCAACATTTTTTAAACACTAATAACTCTTTTATTTTTCATCGATTGGGAAAAATCCTCAGCAACCGATGAGCGAAGGGGGACTGAGTGATATAACCAAAAATCACAGCCGTGCATGGTAGCGTTTTTCCTAAAATCAATATATAGCACAAACAGGCAGTGGTCCCAATTAGACTTTAATTATATAGACAGCAAGGTAACATTAGCATTCTCAAATCAATTTTTCAATTAGTCAAGGCAACTTGCAAGGCGTTCTCAAACTAATTTTTCAAGTAGGCAAGGCATTCTCAAACCAACTTTTCAATTAGGCAAGGCAATTTTAGCATTCTCCAACCAACTTTTCAATTAAGCAAGGCAACTTTAGCATTCTCAAAACAACTTTTCAATTAGGCAAGGCAACTTTAGCATTCTCAAACCAACTTTTCAATTAGGCAAGGCAACTTTTGCATTCTCAAACCAACTTTGCAAATAGGCAAGGCAACTTTAGCATTCTCAAACCAACTTTTCAATTAGGCAAGGCAACTTTAGCATTCTGAAACCAACTTTTCAATTAGGCAAGGCAACTTTAGCATTCTGAAACCAACTTTTCAATTAGGCAAGGCAACTTTAGCATTCTCAAACCAACTTTTCAATTAGGCAAGGCAATTTTGCATTCTGAAACCAACTTTTCAATTAGGCAAGGCAACTTTAGCATTCTCAAACCAACTTTTCAATTAGGCAAGGCAACTTTAGCATTCTCAAACCATCTTTTCAATTTGGCAAGGCAACTTTAGCATTCTCAAACCAACTTTTCAATTAGGCAAGGAATTCTCAACCCAACTTTTCAATTAGGCAAGGATTTCACAAACCAACTTTTCAATTAGGCAAGGCATTCTCAAACCAATTTTTTCAATTAGGCAAGGCATTCTCAAACCAACTTTTCAATTAGGCAAGGCATCTTTAGCATTCTCAAACCAAATTTTCAGGTCACTGACAGGTCAGTAAAACCACTCACATTTTAGTAGACATATGTTCAGTGATATTCCCAGCTCAGACTGAGAATTGCAACCTCTCGCTCTCCCATCTTGCAGAGAACGGAGGCACCTCCACACTTTCGGGTTTTATAGTCCCTCCGGATGGGCCGTTGCTTTCAGGAGCGAGAATCTCAACATTTAAAAAAAATTAATAAGTCTTTTATTTTTCATCGATGGGAAAAATCCTCTTGTCCTGACCAGCGGAGGGGGACTCTGAGTAAGATGGCCAAAAATCACAGCCGTAAGTGGCCGTGTTTTTTCAAAAATCAATATGCAATGCAACAGGAAGTGGTCAAGTTGAGACTTTTAGTAATATAGATATTTATATGAGGATCATAACACAATACCAGAATCATTTGTAAAAATGTTTTCCTATTTTGAACTTTCCTTTCAGTAACTGCCATATTTTGGATGTGGAGAGGCTGTTTCCACTAGTGGAGAGTTTAGGACTAGAGGTCATAGCCTAAGAAATAAGGGAGGTTCTTTTTGGAAGGAGATGATGATAAATTTCTTTAGTCAGAGGGTGGTGAATCCGGGGAATTCTTTGCCACAGAAGGCTGTAGAGAGCAAGTCTGTGGATAGTTTTAAGGCAGAGATAGATCGATTTTTGATTAGTACAGGTGTCAGAGGTTGTGTGGAGAAGGCAGTAAAATTGGATAAGGAGGGAGAGATAGATCAGCCATGATTAAATGGCAGAATAGACTTGATGGGCCAAATAGGCTAATTCTACTGCTTATGATGTACATTTTTTCATTAACACACCATGCCCATTTTTCTTTCTGAACTGTTTTGCTGTTGGTCTGGCTCAGGGATTCCATATGACGGAAACATGTTTTATATCAAAGAAACTACTTGATGCCTGTCCCGTCTTATTCAGTCAAAGCAATCATGAAGCTGAAATTCCACAAAATGTTTGTCCAATCTCTTGGAGTCATGGTGTAATACTGCATGTAAGTCCTTCAGCCCATTGAGTCTGTATTGACCATCCATTTACACCAATCCTATACTAATCTAATTTTATTCTCTCCATTATCCCCTCAACTTGCCTAGCTTCTATTCAACACATACACATTGGGGAAAATTTACAGAGGTCAATTAACCGACCAACCCACATGTCCTTAGTGTGTTGAAAGAAACCTCAGCAACCAGAGAAAACATACATGGTCACAGGGAAAACTTGCAAATTCCACAAAGACAGGGCTGGAGGAACCAGGGTCACTGGAACAATAAGGCAGCAACGTTACTTTCTGCACCACACTGCTGCCACATCTTTAAAGGAAAATCAGTAGAATACCAGGCTAATAATTAAAGTGGTAGAAAATAAAATAAAAATTAGTAGCAGGTTCTATGTGAATATTCAGGCAATCATTAAGATTGTGGCCGATCATTTGCCTCAAATCCACTAAAAAAGATATTCACAAAATGCTGGAGTGACCCAGTGGATCGGGCAGCATCTCTGGAAATGAATAGGTGATGTTTTGCGTTGAGATCCTACCTCAGACCCTCAGAGTCTGAGGAAGGGTCTCGTCCGAAAACGTCACCTATTTCTTTTCTCCAGAGATGCTGCCTGTCCCACTGAATTACTCCAACATGTTGTGTCTATCTTCGGTGTAACCGGCATCTGCGGTTCCTTCCTACACAAAAGATATTATGTTGAATATGAATGATGTATTTGCAAAAAGACCAATAACACCATATTTAGTGAAGCACAAATTAACATGGGAGGACCTTTATAGAAATCATGAATAGTTTAGATGGAGTAAACAAAGATCATCTGTTTCTGGTGCCAAAGAATCAATAACTGGAGGGCACATATTTCTATTATGTCTTTGTCTTTCATCTCTGCTATCTGACCCAACATTTTATTTCTGTTCCTTCCTACACATTTTATTTCTGTTTCTGTTCTCTCGTCAACAGCATTTTAGAGGCACGTTTGACATCATACCAAAGGATATTGCATGGTCTGGAGGAAGTCATGCTATATTAAGAATGTTATAAAAAATGGAAATCGTTGCATTAGACTTCTTACCAACAACTCAGTCCCCGGTACTTTCACTTAATCTTTGTTCTTCCTGTCGGCAGCCTCGCTAACAGTCTGTCTCATCCCTTTCTTCCTTGTTGATGTTTAGTATGTGTCAAATGTATGTTTTAGTGCTCTTTAGCTTTCTTATATATGGGCAGTGGGGAAACTTTTGTTTAATCTCTTACCTCGATGGAGATGCAATTTTTTTCCTGATCGTATCTCCGCCCGCACTGCGGCGTAACATCGTGGAGCTGGCGGCCTCTTGCTGGGAAATGACTTTGGGAGTTCCAACCTCGGGAGCCTGCAGGACAACATTGTGGAGCTGGCAGTTCCTGTCAAGGATTGACCTCGGTGCTCCAACTGTGGGAGTCAGCGCACTTTAATAATGTGGAGCTCGCGGTCCCTTGGTTAGGTACCGACTTCGAGAGCCCCAAACCGCAGGAACTTCATCCACCCCAATCGCGGAAGCTTCGACTGCCCCGATGTGGTGGCTTCGATCGCCACAACACGGAAGCTTCGATCTCCGGCTGTGGGAGCTTCGATCGCCCCGACTGCGAATGGTTCGACTGGCCCGACCACGGGAGAATAAAGAGGAAAGAAGATTAGACTTTATTGCCTTCCATCACAGTGAGGAATGTGGAATCTGCTGTGGTGGATGTCGATGTTAACTTTTATGTAGTTGTGTGTCTTGTTGCTTTTTTTTAGTTTGGCTGTATGGTAAATCGAATTTCACTGTACCTTAATTGATAGATGTGACAATAAAATATCTTTGAGCCTTTGAACCTTTGAAATTGTTGGCTATTGTCACATTTCCAAATTGGAATGACATCGGTTCCAACAAATACACCCATTTGCATCTCACTCTGGCAAAGACAGCGCTCCTGTAATGCGCACAGCAATTACCATCAGTTGTTGAAAACAGAGATTCTAGCTTGCATATTTCAAACGTGAGATCATTTTAAGCCTTTCCAATTGGCAAAATCTGCACAGGAGCAAGCTGTTAAAATATGTTGGTTAATTTGTGCCCTGTGGGTCATAAAGCCCCTGTCCCACGATGCGAGTTTACCCAAGAGCTCTCCCGAGTTTAAAAAAAATCAAACTCGTGGTACTTCATCGCGAGTATTTTTTTACTCATGGACATTTTTCACAGTGTTGAAAAAACTTCACGAGTTACTGCATTTCCCGAGTACCTGCCATTGGCATTACGAGCCGCTACGAGACATCTACAAGCTCCGACTCCGCTACGTACATTCTACGTACTTACTGCGAGTTTGATTTTTTTTTTAAACTCGGGAGAGCTCTTGGGTAAACTCGCATCGTGGGACAGGGGCTTAACTCTGAAGAAAGCAAACATTCCAGTTCCTAAACACATGCCGACTGATAGGTAAGTGGTTGCTTTTATTACATCATTTTGTAGGAGGAGATAATAATGGACATGTGAGAGAGAATAGGCTACATGGAAATAAATGGAGGAATGGGATTAATGACAATTCTCTGAAAACCAGCAATGAATCAATGGGCTCTCAAGAAAAATATGAAAACTGCAATGGTGGGTGCCAGTGAAATGATTGGCATAGATTGATTGGCCAAATGAAAAAGAGTTAATGGCGAATAGGCAAAGGAAAATAAAAGTAGCTCATGGTTTGCAATAAACATGCATTCCCTTAAGAAATAAAAATCTAATGAGATAAGCAATCCAATAATGACTAGCAAGTGTTAAATGCAGTATTAGATTAAAAGATGTTGCCGCTAATGCATGAAGAGGAATTGGTTTGAAAATTGATGGGATTGTAGAATTCAGCAAAAGATGATCATGGTGGATCAAAGATATGTGTAAACAAACAAGAGGCAAAAGCATATTGCAAATATTTCACAAGGTTTTTAAAAGAGAGGATGACAAAAAATAAATGTAGCTCTCTTACAAACAGATGATAAAAATTATAATGGAGAATAAAGAAATGGCAATGACATCTAACCAATTATTTATGCCTACTTTTTTTCGTGAGAGACACAAACAATGTTTGGGAACTGTTGGGAACCACAAGTGAGTAAAAAAAAAAAGAGTAAAGACAAGGTACTAAAGAAGTTAATATAAAAGTTGATTAATGTTGTTATTCAAGAGCTTAGTGAGTGGGTAATATTCAACAGAATGTTTGTGCAATATGCTCATTATAAAAAGTTAACAGGGATATGTTATTAGGAATGTGATTTGCACCTTATGCATGTTATAGGGAATAGTACACAAACGTTAAAGCTAATACTATAATTATGTATCAAACCAAGTCGGGTTTATTGTTATATGCACGAGTACAGTGAGATGCAGGCACAATGAAAATCTTGTTTGCAGCAGCATCACAGACACATGACAGTGAAAAGAAATATACATTAATGCAAGACGCAACTAGAAAATACGTTTATGGTAATGAAAGAGGTAATCCATAATGTTCCGTTGTAGAGATTGGATTAGGGTGTGCAGGTCGGTTCAAGAATCTGATGGTTGAAGGAAAGTAATTGTTCCTGAACCTGGTGGTGTGGAACTTCAGACTTCTGTAGCCCCTTCCGATGGTCATAACATGAAGAGGGTATAGCCCGGATGGTGGGGATCCTTGATAAAAGATGCATCTTCTTGAGATGGGGGTATTCATGATAGACCGTCATGGAAGAAGGAAAGATAAGATCAAGTAAATGGTTGGGTCAAGCAGTGAATAAATTGGGTGGGAGTGGATTGAGGGGAGTATGGCATGAACAGCAAGACTGAATACAGGTAGAGCACCCCTGTTTCTATTGGCTTGACAGAAAGAAAGATCCTAAATTAAAACCATCCACCAACCATCCAAGATATAATGCATGTTTAAGAAAGAACTGCAGATGCTGGAAAATCGAAGGTAAACAAAAATGCTGGAGAAACTTAGCGGGAGAGGCTGCATCTATGGAGCGAAAAAATAGGTGATGTTTCGGGTCGAGACCCTTCTTCAGATTGATGTGAGGGTGGGGGGAGGGGCGGGAAGAAAAAGGAAGAGGTGGTGTAAACTACACAAGCGAAATATGAGGTGTTGCTCCCCCAATTTGCGGTGGAACTCACTCCGGCCATGGAGGAGGCCCAGGACAGAAAGGTCGAATACGGAATTGGAGGAGGAGTTGAAGTGCTGAGCCACCAGGAGATTGGGTTCGTTAATGCGAACTGTGCGGAGGTTTTGGGCGAAATGATCACCAAGCCTGCGCTTGGTCTCACCGATGTAGAGCAGTTGACACCTAGAGCAGCGGATGCAATAGATGAGGTTTGAGGAGGTGCAGGTGAACCTCTGCCTCACCTGGAAAGACTGCTTGGGTCCTTGGATGGAGTTGAGGGGGGAGGTAAAGCGACTGTTGCTTTACCTCCCCCCTCGACCATCCAAGAACCCAAGATATAGTGGATCTTCACTCATCAACAGCTAATTGTCTTAATATATCACAAAATAATCAAAAGAAAAATCAGAGGGGAACACAACTGCTTTGATGCCCACATGGAATATCACAAACAAATGGACAGACTGGGTTTCATCTATTCCACTTCAAAGTTGGTGTGTGTAATTCACACATGTGAAATGTTAATGCCAACCACTTTCTACTTACATAAACCAAGATGAAAGTATGATCATAGTCTGAAACAAGCATCATTTTATTTGTTTAAGCTATCTGTTTAATGCAAGATAGATGGATACAGCTGGCACTCATACTGAAACATCTGGCTCGTCCTCCCGATAGTCTCATGTAACTGTCAATACTACAGTCATTTGTATGCCGAGCACTTAATCAACTTCATGCACTGTCATCAACAGTAGTGGCATCTTTTGTAACTTTTATCCACGTAAACTTTTATTATATAACATCAGCTTTGGGCTGTTATGGCACTACATGATAGCAGCTAGGAATGTGCTAAGAGCGCAAGGATATTTTAAAGCAGAGGTACACAGATTTACATTCCATATCTTATAAGAGAAACATTATCTGTGAAGAAAAATTAGCTCAGAAATTCTATTAATTACAGTGATGTTTTTTTGCACCTATTCAAGAGAATTATATAAATACTATAATTGGGTATTTAATGTAAAAGCATATTGAGGGATCTTGTTCCGGGTTTTCACATACGCAAAGGCTGCTGGGAGTGTCCAGAGATATCAAAAGTCATGAAATGCTTACTTTCAATTCATTTTTTCAAAATTACTTTTCACAAATGAGACCCACAAATACAACTATACAGCAGGTTGGGGCCAGTTTCTGTTTCTTTCAAAGGAAATCCAACCTTAATGGATCACTGTTGGAGGGACCAAGACACCAATCATATTCCAGAAAGGTTTTTGCTTGAATGTTCTATTTTTAATGATTGTTCCATCCAATCTTCTTGATGTGCATTTCTAGGGCTATCCCAAATCTTTCTCTGACCTTCTTCAAGTTATCTTTCTGACTAAATAATCTCACCCATAATTATCTCCTCAAACAAATATCTCATCTCCTTCTTGGCAAACCTCCATCCCAAACTCCGTGACCAATTGCCCCAAACACCCACCAATTGATTCCTCTTTCTCCAGTCTTCTCTCTCCTAACTTCCTCTCTTGTCTGTTCTTTTTACTAATCCCCAGTCCACACATATCTTGCAACTTCCATCCCTTGCGCTGATAAGAGGTAGTGGAAAAGGCACATTGTGCAATGGTCAGAATGAAAGGCCTCCAGTAGCAATTGACATTGGGATCTCATGTATTGTAGAATATAAATGATGGACACCATTGCATACAATTTCAATTCCATTGTAACATGCCTTTCTGGCACATTTCAATCTCTTAAGCCATTATGAATTCTTTCACTTTGATAGATGACAATAGCTGCAATGGTGCACATATTCCCAACATGTGATAGTTTGAAAAGATGATATGTTATTAAAGTATAACATACAATTGGAACAGTAGTTAACAGGCCACTCCTTCCCATATTTAACTCAAATCTATACCATATAGATTTTCCAGTTTATTATCAAAGCATATAATATAATAGAGTTGCCTAGCAATTAATTTTCCCTTTATTTGGTTCGCCAAAGATGCGCTGCTTGTAGTATTAATTTGCAGTCCAGCCCTTTGCAAAATGTACGAATTTAGCTAAAAATGTGTTTAAAAACAGTGACATGCCTAGTGGCATACCAGTGGCATTTTCTGAACTTTTCATAATTCAAATAAATACTTGAAGCTATCCTTATTCTTCCATGGTTCTATAGGTATATGGATGATCTCAGTTTTGGCCTCTTACTTAATCCATCAGTACTGTTTGTAATTTCATGCTTATGTCTATGTCACCAACTACACCAGCAAGTTGTGCCATCAGCAAACCAGGATATATAGTCCTCTATCCGGTTATCTAATGGGACTGTCCCACTTAGGCAATTTTTCAGGCGACTGCTGGCAACACACACACACATCTCTTCCTTCACCAGCCAGTTAAGCAGGCGGGGGACAGGACAAGTGGGGAGAGCGCTGTCTGAGTGAAATTCACACGGTGCAAAGCCAAGGCGATACAGACACACACCGCGATGAACAGGAAGGTTGGCGCTGTAATTAAGACAGCTTATGTACGGCAAGTCCTTTAAAAGAGGGGGGAGAGGGGGGAGAAGGGGGAGAGGGGGGAGAGGGGGGAGAAGGTCTGGAGCCAACTTTAAAGAAGCCAGAGATACACGGCTGTGAAGCTCGGTGGTCATTAACGTTACCAGTCGCTTATCCATGCTTCTGAAAACTACCGCTTACATTTTTTTTCCAAATGAGCCAATGAATTTCACCGGTTAGCACTGGCTACAACCTATGAGAACCTACGAGAACCTTCGACCTCCTGGCATCCCACTAGTACCTCCTGGCAACCTACCTACGGCACGAGAATTCTCACTACTCTCCATGCCGGATTTATTCTCGTCACCGCTAATTTTTTAACATGTTGAAAAATTTGCAGTGACCATAATGAGGCCGTGACTAGTTCCCAGAATGCAGGAACTACTCACGACCATGAAGGCGACACCCCGGCAACCATCTGCGAACATGTGGCGACCATGTCTCCTGCAGTCGCCTAAAAAGTTGCCTAAGTGTGACAGGTCCATAAGTCATTAATTAATATAGCAAATTATTGAGTCCTCAGCATGATTCACAACAAAGGTTCTTCCAATTTGTTCATTCCAAATCTCCAATTTTGACTGTATAACCAATTTTTTTACCACATCAATTACTTGATTTGGTAATTTACACAACTTTAGTGCTTGCTGCCATCCCTAATTGCCCATGAGCTGAGTGTTTTGCTGAGCCATTTCAAGAGGTGGTTAAGAGTCAGACAACATAGTTGTGGATTTGGAGCTGCAGATCAGTTAACTGTCAAAATCAGCAAATTCCCTTTCTTGAATAACATCAGTGGATCAGCCTAGGTTTTACATCTGTTTAGTTACCAATTTAAGGGCCAGTTTAGTTACCAGTTTCAGGGCCAGCTTTTTACAGCTGCTAACTTTTTAATTCAAGGTCCATTTACTTACTCACATATAAATTCTCCAGTTAGCACGGTGATGTTCAAACTCACATCACCAGATCAATAGTTCAGATCTTTGAATGCTACTCCAGGAACTAAGCCACTAAGCTAATGTACACCGAACTTTAGTTTTAGACAATGCTCTCTTATATGGATAAATAACGAATGCTTTGTGGAAGTTTACCTACCTACCTACCACTTTAGTTACATCCCCTAAAATTTCAATCGATCTGTAAGATGACCTCTTTTTAATGGATTCATATTTTCATTCTTTAATCAGCTCAGATTTCTCTATGTTTAATTATATTGTCTTTAATTATATATTGCAGTAACTTCTCTACAACAGATGTTAGATTGACAAGTATATAATATCCTGATTTTTCTCACCCTCACCCTTTTTAAATAATGCTTATATTTTCAGTTTTCGAGTCTAATGGGGCAATTCTTGAATCATGAGAGTTTGGAAGTTTACGCCTAAAAACTTACATGTGCTGTAAAAGTTTCTTTAAAACTTTGATGATGCAAACTATCAACAACTGAAAATTAGTCACAGATTTTTCTAAAATTATTTGCTTAATACATTAACTTCCATGAGTTCCAGAACTTGATTTGTTTTTTTAGTTACTTTGGAGGTATTTTGAGATGTTTAAAACCAGGGGATAGGGATTTAGGGTAAGGAGTTAAAGGTTGAAAGGGCATCTAAGAATGATATTTTTCACCCAGAAGGTGGTTTTAATCTGAAACATGCTGCTTGAGGACATGATGGAGGTAGAATCTCACAATATTGAAGAAGTATCCAGGTGACCACTTGAATCAGCAAGGCTACAGAACAAGGGCTGGTAAGGAGATAACAATAGATGGCTACTTAATGTTCGGCATGGCCATTGTGAGTCAAAGCACCTATTTTGATGTTTCATGACATCACAGGTTCCCAATGCAACTCGATTCCGTTGGCATTGACTGGAGGTTTTGGGTGCAACTAGTAGCACATTACACTACTTTTTCACTACCATGTGGTGCATTGACACAAAATATCTTAAAAAGTTGGGTGGCACAGTGGTGCTGCTGGTAGAGCTGCTACCTCACAACACCAGGGATCTGGGTTCAATCCTGACCTCAGGTGCTGTCCGCATGGAGTTTGCACGTTTCCCTGTGCCTGCGCATGTTTCCTCCCACCTGCGTAGGTGCTCTGATGACCTCCCACATCCCATAGACCTGTGGGTTTGTAGGCTTAACTGCAAATTGCCCCTAGCGTGTGGGGAGTGGATGAGAAAGTGGGATAATATAAAACTAGTGTGAATGGGTGGTCGGTGGTCGTTGTGGGCTCAGAGAGCCTGTTCCCATACTGAATCTCGAAAAACTCATGCCTCTTAAAAGGACACTCTTTTAACACAAAAAATCTCTCGATGCAGTTTCAGAATTCACTGCAGGCTGCAGAACAAATTTCCAAATTAACAGCAAGTGCTTCCTGCAGCAATTAACTGTTAACGTGTTGAGTTCCTCAGTGCCTCAGTGGCAATATTCAGCACTGCATGAGCAACCTTTCCAGCTGAATACCAGTTCAGTAGTGATTCTGTACTCCACAAAAACTACAACAATTTATCATAAAACTATAAGCCCTAGTGCCTTCCCCGTTTCACAAAGTTAAGAATGGATTTTGTTGGCCAGGCACAATATCAGTGGTGAATTTGTGGAATTCTTTGCCACAGAAGGCAGTGGAGGCAAAGTCAGTGGATATATTTAAGGCAGAGATAGATAGATTCTTGATTAGTATGGGTGTCAGAGGTTATGGGGAGAAGGCAGGAGAATGGGATTAGGAGGGAGAGATTGATCATCCATGATTGAATGGCAGAGTAGACTTGATGGGCCGGATGGCCTAATTCTATTATCACTTATGACTTTATGATCAGACTATTCCTTGCATGGATGCAGTCAGACTGCTGGAAAATTCTTCCCTTTCGCTTTAAATCCACATAATGACACACAAGAAGCCCCTGTCCATGTAGATATGCCTTAGTTTGCTTTCCAAGATCTAATGAAAGAATAGTCTGGGATTCAACAGCGAAAGTCTCCAGATGCTGGAAATTTGGAGTAAAAGACAGAGAATGGTGGAAATACTCAGCAGATCAGGCCACATCAGTGGAGTGAGAAATTGAGTTTGTTTCAGCTCAAATATAAACAGAAAGTGCTGTGAACACGCAGCAGTTAATGCAGCATCTTTGAAAAGAGGAAGGAAGTTTCAAAGACCCTTCGGACTGTCCTCATTTGAGCTCCGTAGAGCAGTATATTCCTGCTTGGGTCCTCCTTTCAGAGAACCCGCTTACCAAAGTCTGTCATGAACTCATTAGCTAAATGATCACACCTCCCACACATAGCTCAGAATTTCACCACATTAATTTTCCAGCTGATATTTGGAGCATGCCACAGAAAAGATTTGCCACAAAACTCTGGAGGGTTGTTGATCTGAAACTTTAAACGTGCATCTTTCTCTATCAATAAACTGAATATTTCCTGAACTTTCTGGTTTTATTTTAGGTATCCAGCTTATGCACTAATTTAAAATCTCACTGAATTATTAGGTTAGCCAGGTTAATTCCCGGGATGGCAGGACTGACATATGACAAAATAATGTGTCGACTGGGCTTGTATTCACTGGAATTTAGAAGGATGAGAGGGTATCTTATAGAAACATATAAAATGCTTCAAGGATTGCTCAGGCTAGATGCAGGAAAATTGTTCCCGATGTTGGGGGAGTCCAGAACCAGGGGTCACAGATTAAGAATAAGGGGTAGGTCATTTAGGACTGAGATGATGAAAAACATTTTCACCCAGAGAGTTGTGAATCTGTGGAATTCTCTGCCACAGAAGGCAGTGGAGGCCAATTCACTGGACGTTTTCAAGAGTTAGATTTAGCTAGTAGGGCTAAAGGAATTAAGGAATATGGGGGTAAAAGCAGGAATGGCGTACTGAGTTTAGATGATCAGCCATTGAATGGAGGTGCTGGCACAAAGGGCAGAATGGCCTACTCCTGCACCTATTTTTCTATGTTTCTATGTTACCAGGGCTCCAAGGGTTAAATTTTGGGAAGATTCATATTCTCAGCTCTGTGCTAATAGATATGCCAGAGACTGTGCTTGGTTGTGAATTTTCTGTGCCTGCTGTTTCATTAACAACCCCAATCTCCACTAGAGATGTTCCAGCCATTACAGATGCCGCACGTAGGTGATAAAGGATGTCAAGAAAGCAGGAAAACTGAGGTTGTTCACATACTGGAGGAGGTAATGATGAGATTTAATGCAGACGTCAAAATCACTGAGTGTTTTGATGGAGTGCATACGGAGAAATTAATTGGCTTTACACAAATGTCAATAATCAGAGCACACGAACAGAGTAATTGGCCAAAGAAACAGGTGAAATGTGGTGATGTTTTTAATACTGCCATTGTGGAATGCACAGCTTGAAAGGATAGAAGATCTAAAAACAAATCTTTCAACAGCGATTAAAATAATTATTTGGAAGTGGGGTGGGGAGGGAAAGAATCTGTAAAGCCCCAATTAAAGAATGTAGGAAGTGGAGATTAAAAAAAACCATTCCGTGGATATGATGGGATTGGTCACCTCCTGCACTACATCACTTTGTCATAACTGTTGGCATTTATGTAAATAGAAAACAAGGTAGTGATTTACTGAAGTTTTTGTGATATTGAATGGAAGCGATGAAGAAGAAAGTAACTATTTTTTATTCATGGTAATCATTCAGGAAGATGTTCGGGAAACACTGTTTAATTTAAAGCTTTGAGGTTCTAGTGACAACATAAGATCAAAGTTTGCTCAAATAACATAAATTACATTTTGAGATAAATAGATTTTTTTTCTATTCTGGCTGTTTGGAGATTTGTACCTAAAAATGTTGTTGTATAATGTTGCTGCTTTCACTGTCAACCAATTGTTTTTACCTCTGAATCATCTTTCCATCATTCTGCAAATTTGGCTGGTTACATCTGTCTGTACATGTTTCACCCTAACACCTCAGGACCATCTTTGCATCTTAACGCAACTGTTTGTCCAATGCATGGACAGGTTATATGCCAAGTAAGTGAATTATGTACTTTCATCGTTTACCTCCCCATTATACTGCACATTTTGTGACATCCAATCCTCCAACCTCCAGTCCATCTCCTAACCCCATCTGTCCTCCAAACCCTGATTTGCTGCCCTCCATTCCCCGTCCCTCAGTCCGCCGCAAACCATAGTTTCTGCTGGTTCTGAATTTACTCCGTCATCCCCAGCTCCACATGCCACTAATACAGTCACTTCTATTATTCCTCTTCTCTGCCACTTACAGCATGAAACATATTGATTTCAATTTATACTTCTTACTACTAACTACCCAAACACCACCACATATCCTGATTATCGTATTTTCCACTCTTCATCTTGCACACAATTGCTTCCAAAATACCTTACTACAATACCACATCACAGGCAGCATTGACACCTGTGACAGAAACATGCAACAATGGTCAGTTATGCCTGTGCTGGAACAGGAACAAGTGATGCAATTTAAAACCAATATCTATTCTTCGTTTCTTCAGCAAATAATCTGGTGCAATTTACTACAATTTAAAGGTCTAGTCATGGAGCCATACGTCATGGAAACAAGCCCTTTGGCATAACTTGTTCAAGCTGACGAAGATGCTTCATCTAAGCTAGCAAATGTTTCCCGTGTTTGGCCCACCTCCCCCTCAACCTTTCCTATTTACAGTATGTACCTATCTAAATGTATTTTGAATGTTGTTGTTGTACCTGCCTCAATTACTTTCTCTGGCATCTCCTTGTTTATACCCACCATCCTCTGTATGAAAAAGTTGCCCCTCAGGTTTCCCCTCTCACCTTAAAAGTATGTCCTCTAGTCCTTTTTCCCGCTAAGCTGGGAAATCCGATCTATCCCCCTCATGATTTTATACACTTCTATAAGATTACCCCTCAGCCTCCTGCACTTCAAGGAATAAAGTCCAATCATATTCAACCTTTCCCTATAGTTCAGACCCATGATTCCAGGCAGCCTACCAAGCACACCCAGGAAGCCTAACTTATTAAAATCTTACTTCTTGCCAATGAAACATAAACCAAAGGAATAGTTAGATCTTAAGCCGGGTGTTGAGCAGCCAGGTTGTTGTCTTGCATCAATGTCTGCCAGGCCCTGAGCTCCATTAGGTGGGTGGTAGAGTGGACACCCTAAGATGACATGGTTGGCTGTCTGTTGTTCTGTGCCGCATTCACAAGATGGGCTCTGGCGGAGTCCCCATCTCCACATGCTGGCATTGAAAAGCCCAACTCCATTACAAAGTCTGTTGAGCTTCACCCATGCTCCTCTGGGGAGGTCAGACCCTGGTCAGCTTTTATCTGGTGAAGAGATATAGCTGTGTAATGGAGATGAGGTTGCCTTCCACTCCTGAGACCACTTGGTGAAGCAATGTTACAACATTTTGAGATTATAAAAATCAAGTGCAATTTATCCCATCAGACAAAGCGTAAAAAGTTTAATTTGTCACCTAATTCACTTTCATATCTTCAGTATTAAAACAGTTATGGCCATTTTCATACTCTGAAATTAGCATCTTGTTCCCTATTGCTTTTCCATTGACAACACAAAAGCTGTGATCAAGGACAGTCAAAAGCCCATAACCTTCTTAAAAATTAAGAGAACTGAATGAAATGTTCAGTTATTATAGATTGAAGCATTCTGAAACAAATATAAAACATCTTACTTGGATGACCTGAAATTAAAGCATATAATTAGTTAGTTACCTAATTGTAGCTAATTACAAAATTGACCGTTGTGACACAGATAGTAATAAACACCCAGACAGCCTTCAAAATTCAAAAATGTGATATTCTCAAGATCAGATCTTTAATATTATTGTATTATATGCTGTAACTCTGTAACAGATAGGTAAATAAATTACAATTTCTAGCAATAGACCAAGTCTTTATGGAGAAGATCAGTTGCTAGCTGGTACATTGGCATATTATAATCAGTAGCATCATCATACTAAGGGGTGGGAATTAATAAGCTTTGGCTTCTCCCTGCTCCTTTTCGGACACATATGATTTCATTTATTTATAGATATTGTTTATGACACTTTATAAATATTTGTGTTTTGTTTTTTGTATGCTGTTTCACATTTGCTTTTTATTCTTTTATTCTGTCCGAAATAAATAACTAATAAATAAATAAATACTCCTCAGATTGTAACCAATAAGCAACTCTGTACACCTTGTTTTTCCTCAACTTTTCAATTATGACATTGTAAACTACAAGTTTTTGCTCTTCAAACCATGCATGTCATGCCTTTCTGCCCACTACTTTCCCATCAAGAATGTCCTGTAGACCATCACATTTGGAGTAGTCCAAATTCGGATAATCTCTGCGAATGCTGTCTAAATCAGTCTCTTTTGCTGGGCATTTGGATTGACAATTTTGCATTTCTTCTTAAGAAACATTGTTTAAAATGTAAAGGAAAAAAACACTGAACAGCATTAATAGAAACAAGTTATTATTTGCAGTTTTAGAAAAAAGGTAGAAATGATGAAGTTAAATGTTAAAACAAATAGCAAATACCCAACAAAAATTTCATTCATCTTTCATCAAATCAATTAAATTCATCTAAATTCAATTACTAGATCTAAACATTTATCCATTTCATAAGAAAATTATTATTTTTTGAATAGCCTAAGTATCCAAATAACAAACTAATCACATTCACACAAGAATTCACGATATAACATGATTTTTAAATCTCACTGTCATGAATTTATATGCCAGATGGAAGGAATTTAATTCCCATAAATTAATCTAGGAACACCTCAATATAATCAAAATTATTATTTTTTGCACAATACATGTGGCTAAAACTGTTGTGGATACTTAGTATAAAAATATTGACTATGGATAGACAATTACACAAAATATAGACGATAGCCTGTGGACCGGACATCGCGGTGCTGGCCGACTTCGGAACGGGAAGAGCTGTGGTGGCGCGCGGCTGCAACCCAACTTCGGAGCTTCGGAGGCTCCAGCCGCAAGCTCGGTG
Source organism: Amblyraja radiata (assembly GCF_010909765.2). Taxonomy (NCBI): domain Eukaryota; kingdom Metazoa; phylum Chordata; class Chondrichthyes; order Rajiformes; family Rajidae; genus Amblyraja; species Amblyraja radiata. The sequence goes on along the minus strand of NC_045956.1, from coordinate 42,782,993 downwards.
GACAGGAACATCGGGAGCTCCTGGTCCCTGGTGGGAGACCGCTTTTTGGAGCTCCGCAACGGCAACTTCTCCCGCTGGAATCGCGGGGTTTAAAGGACACGGAGCGGGGCCTAACATCGCCCGGCATGGCTTAAACGGCCACAGGACTTACCATCGCCCGCCGGGAACTTTAACATCAGGAGCCACAGTTCGCTTTGACGCTGCAGTTGGAAAGCTGGACCGCGGGAGCAGAACAAAGGGAAAAGATAAGACTTTGCCTTCCATCACAGTGAGGAGGTGTTGGAGATTCACTGTGATGGATGTTTATGTAAAGGAGACTTGGTCAGTTTGGAATTCTTATAGAAAACAAATGGAGCCAGAGTTGAGATTGCAGTGAGTTTGTCAAATAACTTATGAAGTTCCATGTCAAGTTGAGTTTATTGTCAAATGCACAAGTGCAGTGAGGTGCAGGTACAATGAAAATCAAATCTACACAAATTATATATAAATTACACATAGTCTTATAGTAGTGCAAGAAATGGACCATAGTTCTCCATGCTTGAGGTAGGATTAGGGTTGGTTCTAGCACCTGCAGCAAAGTAACTGCTCCACAACTTTGCTTGCAGTATGTGGGAGGTCAAGGATACTGCTGGTGCCTCTGGCTGCTACAAATGTGAGAAGTGCATCCAGGTACAGCTCCTGAAGGACCGTGTTGGGGAACTGGAGAAGCAAGTGGATGACCTCAAGTTCGTCCGAGAAACTGAGTCGTTCCTCGACAAGTCCTACAGTAAGATTGTTACACCTAAGGTACTGGAAGAGAGAAGGTGAGTGACGGTGAGAAAGGGAGAGAGAAATGGAAATCAAACGTCCCCGGGTGTTGTACCTCTTGTGAACAGGTTCACCGACTTAGAAGCTGTCGGGACAGAAGACGTTATCACACTGAGCGGCGGACTGGCTTGCGAAGCAAAAAGGGCTGTTGAGCCAAAACCAAAGAGGCCAACGTCAGGCAATGCCATTGTAGTTGGAGACTCCATTGTGAGAGGTACGGACCGGGGTTTCTGCAGGAACAGACGGGATTCGAGGATGGTGTGGTGCCTTCTTGGTGCCAGGATTCCGGATGTCACGGACAGAGTGCAGAAAATCCTCAAGGGTGAAGGTGAACAGCCGGAAGTGGTAGTGCATGTCGGCACAAACGATGTCGGAAAGAAGGGGATGAATATTCTGCAGCGTGACTTTAGAGAGCTCGGAAAAATGCTGAAAATGCAGGACCTCCAGGGTAGTTATCTCCGGTTTGCTTCCAGTTCCACGTGCTGGCGAGCGCAGGAACAGGGAGATGCAGGACCTGAATGTGTGGTTGAGGAAATGGTACAGGGGGCAGGGATTTAGATTTATAGATCACCGGCATCTGTTTTGGAGTAAGGGGGAACTGTACAAAAGGGACGGATTGCATCTTAACAGGTGGGGGACCAGCATTCTGGCAGGCAGGTTTGCCACTGCTACACAGGTGGTTTTAAACTGAATAAGGGAGTGGGGTGTCAAAAGGGATAGTCGAAAGAGGGTAAAGGGATAGTTAATGACCCCAGAATTAACGGGAAAGGAAGCTCACAAAGGGATAGGAGAGTATGGCCAAGTGTAATAGGGATCGATGTGAAAGGAGAGATGCGTAAGGAATTAAAAATATTGTATATGAATGCGCGAAGTATAAGAAGTAAAGTAGATGAGCTTGAGGCTCAGTTAGAGGTTGGTAGATATGACTTTGTGGGGATTACTGAGACGTGGCTGCAGGAGGATCGGGCCTGGGAACTTAATATTCAGGGTTATACATCCTATAGAAAGGACAGGCAGGTGGGCAGAGGAGGTAGCTATGCTGGTGAGGGATGGAATGCAGTCCCTTGTGAGGGAAGACATAGGGACTGACGAGGTAGAGTCACTGTGGTTTGAGTTGAGGAATTGTAAAGGCAAGAAGACACTAATTGGTGTTATTTACAGACCCCCAAATAGTAGCCCGGATGTAGGGTGTAAGATGCAGCAGGAGTTAAAACTGGCATGTAACAAAGGTAATGCCACTGTGGTGATGGGGGATTTCAATATGCAGGTAGACTGGCAAAATCAGGTTGGTTCAGGCCCCCAAGAAAGAGAGTTTGTAGAATGCCTCCGAGATGGATTCTTAGAGCAGCTTGTAATGGAGCCGTCCAGAGAAAAGGAAATTCTGGATTTAGTGTTGTCCAATGAACCAGATATGATAAGAGAACTCGAGGTAAAGGAAATGCTTGGAGGTAGCGATCATAATATGATTAGTTTTAATCTGCAATTTGAGAAGGTGAAGGTTAAATCGGAAGTGTCAGTGATGCAGTTGAACAAAGGGGACTATGAAGGCATGAGAGGGGAGCTGGCCAAGGTTGACAGGAAAGGGGTGTCAGTGGAACAGCAATGGCAGGAAATTCTGGGCATAAACCGGAAGACGCAGGACCATTTCATTCCAAAAATGAAGAAAAATTCTAAGGGGAGTAGGAGGCAACTGTGGCTGACAAGAGAAGTTAGGGATAGAATAAAACTAAAAGAAAAGATGTATAACACATCAAAGAGTAGCCGGAAGCCAGAGAATTGGGAAACTTTCATAGGACAACAGAAGGAAACAAAATGGGCAATACGGGCTGAAAAGATGAAGTACGAAGGGAAGCTGGCCAGGAATATAAAGAAGGACAATAAAAGCTTCTTCAGATATGTTAAGGGAAAAAGAGTAGCAAAGTCAAATGTGGGTCCCATGAAGGCAGACACGGGTGAAATTATTATGGGCAACAAAGAAATGGCAGAAGAATTGAATAGGTACTTCACTAAGGAAGACACAAACAATCTCCCAGATGTACTCGAGGACAGGGAATCTAAGGGGGTAGAGGAACTGAAATAAATTTTCATTCGGCGAGAAATAGTATTGGGTAGGCTAATGGGACTGATGGATGATAAATCCCCTGGGCCTGATGGTCTGCATCCCAGGGTCCTCAGGGAGGTGGATCTAGAAATAGTGGATGCATTGGTGATAATTTTCCAATGTTCAATAGATTCAGGATCAGTTCCTGTGGATTGGGGGATAGCTAATGTTATCCCACTTTTCAAGAAAGGAGCGAGAGAGAAAACGGGGAATTACAGACCAGTTAGCCTGACTTTGGTGGTGGGAAAGCTGCTGGAGTCAATTATTAAAGAGGTAATAATGGGGCATTTGGATAGCAGTAAAAGGATTAGTCCAAGTCAACATGCATTTATGAAAGGGAAATCATGCTTGACTAATCTTCTGGAATTTTTTGAGGATGTGACAAGTAAAATGGATGAAGGGGTGCAAGTGGATGTAATGTATCTAGACTTTCAGAAAGCCTTTGAAAGGTCCAGCACGGGAGACTGGTGACTAAAATTAGAGCACATGGTATTGGGGGTAGGGTGTTGACATGGATAGAAAATTGGTTGGTAAACCGGAAGCAAAGAGTAGGAGTGAACGGGTCCTTTTCAGAATGGCAGGCAATGGCGAGTGGAGTGCCTCAAGGCTCGGTGTTGGGGCCGCAACTGTTTACCATATATATTTATGATTTGGAAGAGGGAATTAGGAGCAACACTAGCAAGTTTGCGGATGACACAAAGCTGGGTGGCAGTGTGAACTGTGAAGAGGATGTTAGGAGGTTGCAGGGTGACATGGACAGATTGAGTGAGTGGGCAGATGCGTGGCTGATGCAGTATAATATAGATAAATGTGAGGTTATCCACTTTGGCGGCAAAAACAATGGGGTTAGGTTAGTTAAGGGGGAGGTGCAGTGAGACCTGAGCGTCCTTGTACACCGGTCACTGAAAGTTGGCTTACAGGTACAGCAGGCAGTGAAGAAAGCTAATGGAATGTTGGCCTTCATAACAAGAGGATTTCAGTATAGGAGTAAAAAGGTTCTTCTGCAGTTGAATAGGGCTCTGGTGAGACCACATCTGAAGTAATGTGCACAGTTTTGGTCTCCTAATTTGAGGAAGGACATCCTTGTGATTGAGGCAGTGCAGTGTAGGTTCACGAGATTGATTCCTGGGATGGCGGGACTGTCATATGAGGAAAGATTGAAAAGACTGGGCTTGTATTCACTGGAGTTTAGAAGGATGAGGGGGATCTTATAGAAACATATAAAATTATAAAAGGACTTTACAAGCTAGATGCAGGAAAAATTTTCCCAATGTGGGGCGAGTCCAGAACCAGGAGCCACAGTCTTAGAATAAATGGGAGGTCATTTAAGACTGAGGTGAGAAAACACTTTTTCACCCAGAGAGTTGTGAATTTATGGAATTCCCTGCCATAAAGGGCAATGGAGGCCAAGTCACTGGATGGATTTAAGAGAGAGTTAGATAGAGCTCTAGGGGCTAGTGGAGTCAAGGGATATGGGGAGAAGGCAGGACTGGGTTATTGATTGTGGACGATCAGCCATGATCACAATAAATGGCGGTGCTGGCTCGAAGGGCCGAATAGCCTTCTCCTGCACCTATTTTCTATGTTTCTATGTTTCTAGAACCTAATGTTCAGAATCTGAAGAAGGGTCTCGACCTGAAATGTCGTCTACTACTTTTTTCCATAGATGCTGCCTCACCCACTGAGTTTCTCCAGCATGTTTTGTTTGTTCCAGAACCTAATGTTGCAGGACTTCCACTTTCTGAACCTCTTGCCCAGTGGTAGCAGTGAGAATAGGGCATGGCCCCCCAGATGGTGGGGTTCCTTGATGATAGATGCTGCCTTCTTGAGGAAGCACATCATGTAGATGCTTTCGACTGAGGTGTTTTGGGGGTGGTGGAGAGGTGGTGGCAGTGCCCATGATGGATCATGTAATATATTTAATATTTAATGAAAAAAAAACCAAAGCATCAATGCGTCAAGAAACAGAACACTCGGTTGACTAAATAGCTTTCCTTATATTCTGAACAAGGTGTTTGATTTAAGCTGCCTCCCCAGTTAGTAGAAATGATTCAAATCGTGCCTAAACATGGGCTTTTGGGACATAGATCATTGATCGACTTTTAATGCATGCAATCACGCAGTGTTTCATCTCTGGCTAACAAAGTACCAGTCTCAAGCGCACTGCGTAAATGAATACCTCAAGATAATCAATCTAAGAATGTTATTTGAAAGTCACAGTCGAAGGATCAGGAACCAACACTTCTTTATTCAGAAGATAGTGGCAGAAAATGAACAGTTAGTAATATATATTATAGGAAGGAAGTGATAGGGAGAAGTATTATACTTGATTTTCATTTACCATAGTTGTGATTGTGGCTTTCAGCTGAAAAGCTGCTTAATTCAACCTCATCGTAATAAACAGAATGATTTATGTTGACTGATTGTGCAGTGAGTAAGTGCAATTTGCGTGTCGGCATTCTGAAGAGGAAAATATGTTTAATTCAACAACAGGTAACAGTTACATTTTTATTGCGGGATGGCAGAAGTTGAATGTGCTGATGCAAGCTTTTACACAAAAGCCTGAGATGAATTTGATCAGTTTTCAAATTAGGGAAGTGTAACATTTTCATTGAAGGACATCAGAATAGGAAAAAAGGAATGAAGTATGTACAAAAGAATTGCAAATGCTGGTATATACCGTAAATAGATACAAAGTGCTGGAGTAACATAGTGGGTCAGACAGCATCTCTGGAGAAAAAGGATGGGTGCAGCCAAAACAGTGCACCCAATCCAAAACGTCACCTATCATATTTCTCCAGAGATGCTGCCTGACCCGCTGGTTTATGGGCTTGTCCCACTTAGGCGATTTTTCAGGTGTTTGCCGGCGACTGTCAAGTTGCCAGCAGTCGCCTGAAAAACCGGCAACTGGAACAGCGACTGTCAGAGTGGAACACATAAAGGCAGGGGACAGGACAACCGGGAGGAGCACTGTCTGAAATTCACATGGTGCAAAGCCAAGGTGATACAGACACACACAGCGATGAACAGGAAGGTTGGTGATGTAATTAAGACGGCTAAAGCACAATAAGTCATTTAATAGGGGGGGGTAGGGGGCGGAAGGGGGGCGGGGGAGAGGGGGGGGGGAGGGGAGAGAAGGAGGGAGGTGGAGTGGAGAAAACTATTAAAAAGGCAGACAACTTTTAAGAAGGCAGAGATAAATGGCTGTGAAGCTTGGCGGACATTTAACATTACCAGTCGGCTATCCTTGGTTTTGAAAACTACTGCTCACGTCTTTTTTCCTCAATGAGCCAATGAAATTCACCGGTCAGCACCGGCTACAACCTACAAGAACCTATGAGAACCTTCAACCTCCTGGCAACCCCCTAGGACCTCCTGGCGACCCACTTACGGCAAGAGAACATGTTGAAAAATTTGCGGTGACCATAATGAGGCCGCGACTAGTTCCCAGAATGCGGGAACTCCTCACGACCATGAAGGCGACTCCCTGGCAACCACCAGCGAACTTGTGGCGACTGCATAGTCTCCTGCGGTCGCCTAAAAAGTCACCTAAGTGGGACAGGCCCATCACACCAGCACTTTGTGCCTATCACAAGAAATGAATATTGTTTTACTTATCCTTTCAATTCTATCTTATCTTTTCTATCTTATCCTATCAGGCTCGATAAGGCGCTGGCAAGGCTGCATTTGGAATATTGTGAGCAATTTTGGGCTCCAAATCATAGAAACATTGAAACATAGAAAATAGGTGCATGGGTATGCTATTTGGCCCTTCAAACCAGCACCGCCATTTAATATGATTATGGCTGATCATCCAAAATCTGTACCCCGTTCCTGCTTTTTCCCCATATCCCTTGATTCCATTAGCCCTAAGAGATAAATCTAACTCTCTCTTAAAAACATCCAGTGAATTGGCCACCACTGCCTTTTGTGGCAGAGAATTCCACAAATTCACAACTCTCTGGATGAAAAAGTTTTTCCTCAACTCAGCCTTAAATGGCCAACCCTTTTTTTCAGAACCCCTGGTTCTGGACTCCCCCAACATCAGGAACATTTTTCAGAATCTAGCCTGTCCAATCTCTTAAGAATTGTATATATTTCTATAAGATCCCTTTGCATCCTAAATTTCACTGAACACAAGCCCAGTCGACCTATTCTTGCATCATATGTCAGTCCCGCCATCCCGGGATTTAACCTGGTGGACCTAAACTGCACTCCCTCAATAGCAAGAATGTCCTTCCTCAAATTAGGAGAACAAAACTGCACACGATACTCCAGGTGTGGTCTCACAAGGGCCCTTAACAACTGCAGTAGGACATCCTTGCTCCTAAACTCAAATCTTCTCGCAATTAAGGCCAAAATGTCATTAGCTTTCTTCACTGCCTGCTGTACCTGCATGCTTAATTTCAGTGACTGGTATGCAAGCACACACAGGCCTTATTGCACGTCCCCTTTTCCTAATCTGACACCATTCAAGGAATAATCTGCCTTCTTGTTCTTGCCACCAAAGTGGATAACCTTACATTTATCCACAATCTGAGGAAGGATATGGAGGCTCTGTGGAGTTAAAGATGTCAGATGTGGTGTTTTTTATCCGGCCAGGATACGCATTACTTTCAAGGGAAAAGAGAAAACTTTCACTAATTCGGACACATTTTATAAATATGCCCAAGAGATTGAGGCAGAAACAGAAGATTAATCATGGCAGCGGGACGATAAGGACAGTTTCTTTCCTTTTATTACTTCACAGAGAACACCTGAAGATAAGGGAAGAAACACCATTCTCTAAAAGTTTAAAATGGAAGAGAATTTCCACGTGCGATGGTCTAGACACCTTATCTCCTTTGGACGCTTTGGAATTCAACTCAAGGACATTCTTTGTTCAAAATGAAGGAAAGACTGATAAGCAACGCAGAGATGAACAGCAGAGCCGAAAGTGGAAAACACCACAAGGACAAATGGCGGTTTAAGATCTTAAAACAGCTTTACAAAATATAGAGAATTAATAGGAAGATTAAACGAGAACTTACCAGTTTGAAGTTTGATCTGTATTTTATGAGGAGTTACGATGAGGGATTACATGAAGAAGCCCGCCAGGACGCATGCGTATCATTCTTCAAAGCAGCGGTGTGAAATCACAGATAACTGTAATGAATAAACATAGTAAGATTAGAGAAGAGGTACCAGTTAAGTATATGATCAGGGTGGGAGCGGAGGGCACGTAATCCCTCATCGTAACTCCTCATAAAATACAGATCAAACTTCAAACTGGTAAGTTCTCGTTTAATCTTACTATTTTACTTCGGAGTCACGTGAGTGACTACGTGAAGATTTTAAAGCTCTGTGATTTCATGCCGTGGAACGAGTCCATGCATCACGTCTGCCTTGACTGTGGGAAGAATTGAGTTAACATAATTTGGACATGAATTCGACATTGAAATCATAAAATTTGTTAACACAAATTTATAACCCCTTTTTATGGGTTTAAATTAATTTACAGAACTTAAAATTGTTTCTGCAAACGTTCCAGGTTTCATTACTGGTTTATTACAAAATAATTGGAATGTTTCCCCTCCAGACCATCCTGCTGCCTTGAGGATTTGGTCCATTGGTACATCCAACTGTATGCTGCCGATGTAGCTGCAGCCCTGGTGGAAAGAGATTTTAAACATTTAGTATCCACCCCAGCCTGTGTTAGCAACTGTTTCAGCCATCTTGAGATGGTCTGGACCGTCACTCTTGGTGTGGTTGCTAGTGGCTGACCAAAAGTGCCTTTTCATTGCCTCTTAGGATATTCGTTTTCTTCATGTATAATGACAGATGTCTTGTTATACACAGACGGTCATCTGTTATCTGTTGGGTATGACCTAATTGTATATTGAGGCCTGCTGATCCCTTTTCTGTTCTGCTTACTATCTCATAAATATTAGGGAGTATCTGGTTCCCCTCATAGGTTTTGTACCAGTGGGTGAGTACCAACAGTGTAATGGTCTGTCCCCTGCCATAGGTAAGTCGATAGGGCACTTCTGGCGCAGTTGATGGCACTGTAACTGAGCCCCTCATCATAGTGGAGGCCTGCCAGATATTCCAGAACAGATTGGATGTTCATGTCTCTGATTCCATGTTTGATACCACTGGGAACCATGGTTGTGTAGGCCAAATATATGTATATATATTTATATCATGGTATATGGACACATTTATCTGTACTGTAGTAAATGCCTTACTATTTTTCTGTGTGCTTAAGCAAAGCAAGAATTTAATTGTCCTATACGGGGACACATGACAATAAACTCACTTGAACTTGAACTTGAACTTGAACTTGAACAATCGGGTACTATCAATACCAGATGCAGAGTCTTGTTGTATTTCCTTAATGCCCGACTGATGAGGCAGGAAAAGGCGGGAATGCGTAAAATAACTTGATAACTGGTGGTTAAGTCTGGATGCGAATAAATCGATATCTGGTGTTCCATGTTTGTTGTGATATCAGCAAATACTATTTTATTTGTGGCTGTTACAGTTTGTTTGGCCAATTCCAAAGTTTTGCCCATAATGAGTATGTAATCTAAATATGCCATGACCATGTGTATACGTTGCCGTAGAAACGCTTGGGCTGGTTTCAAATTTTTTTGTGAACAGCCTGGGCTGATGATAACCCATTTGGCAGTACTTTATACTGTCAGAGTTGTCCCATCCAGTTAAATTTTGAGTAACACCTGTGGTCACCTCGTATAGGCACTGAATGGTAAGCATCTTTTAAATCGGTGCTGGCCATTGAAGTAACCTTAGGGAATTAATTGTTAAGCAGTAACAAAGGTATCTATTTTGTCAGATCTATGATGATGCGATGACCATCATCTTGTTTGTTTTGATAAATATATTGGACAAAAATTCTAATGGTTCGTGTTCAGTTTTCTCAATTACACCTTTTATGTGAAGCCGCTTCAGTTCAGCTTGCGCTTTTGATTTCCCTTTATCAGAAAGCACGAACATTCGGTTCAGTATATGTTGAACTGTAGGGCTGTACTTGTGTATAAACTCTGTTGTATATCCCTGGATACTGCTTAATCATGCTTCATGCATTCAGAAAAGAGTGTAATCTCCACCCAATCTCCGTGCCCACTGTATATTGTAGGGAACCAGACCCACCTACCTCTATAGTTACCAGTCGCAGGTTTACTTTTTGTAGGTTCTTCGCTGTTGTTGTAGCGCTGGGGTCTGGATTTTTGGTTTGGTTGGTGTTGGAGGTCCCGCATCTTCCAAGAAGGCCGGCCTGAGCCATGGCCTAAAAGACTCATGTTTGTGGGTACCGGTCCTTCGAGCTTTCACCAGTTCTGCTGGTGGGTGCGTGGGGGTGCTGGGTTCCAGTAGGTTCTCTTGTTCCTGCACCACCTGCACACTTGTCTTTTCTTCTGCGGACCCCTCTTCCAGGTCAGCCCAGAACTGACCCGCAGTGCTCCCCTCTGATGAGGTAGAAGCACTGTGCAGCCCTGAAAGAGGTACTGCTGTGGGTTTATCATAGGGCCCACAGTGACCCGACTCCTCTCCCGGAGTCTGTCACGTTGGAGCAAAGCTCCATACACCGCTTCTTCCCGCTCCAGTGCTCTCGGGCGCTGGCCGCCGGCGGTTATTCAAAGTCGGACTCCTCTGAGTCCACGACCTTGTTTGTTTTGTGTCTAGCCTTTCCGCCCGGCTGCGTGGATCTGGCCGGTGCGGAGGCGACATCGGGCACAGCTGATCCCACTACAGGTGATCCAAGTGCCGCTGGTTGCTGCTCGCTGCCCGCTGCTCCACGGTCCTCCTTCTCCATCTTTGTACTTACTGTCCTTCCGTGGAGTGGATATGGCCGGTGTGGAGGACATCTGAAACAGCTGATTCCATCTAGCCCACCAGCTTTGTCGCAGCCCGTTGTTTCTGCACCTGCAATCAGCATGGAAATACAAAAAAGACCGCAGCTCTTACCTGCAGGTCCAAGTTAAAATCATTGCTACGGGTGAGCGTCGTTCCATCCCGTCTGCTGCCGTTATTGACTGGTCAAGTCAACGGCCCCATTTGAATGGTCTCCCACCCGGCCGTGGTGTTCTGGCCGGCGCGGGACCAAAAGTCGGCACTGCTCTTCCGATTGCGGGAGATAAACGTGCCTTCAGCTGCTGCCGGCTGCCTGCGACTCTGCTGTCTTCCCCAGCCAGCTTCACTAGCAGCACTGTGGACACTCCTTTGTCCAGCTTCCCCTCCTGTACAGACCCAGCACGGGGAAACATTAGTTTTGCTCCCTCTCCTGCCCGGCCCGGTGCAGGAGCGAATCGGGAGAGAAAGTCGGGCACAGCTATTCCTATTACGGGAGATAGCATGCCTTTGGTTGCTGCTGCCGGTGCTTTTCTCCTTTTGTCCCCTAATTTAAAAAAGGGGACAGAACACAAATACAACCCACTGTCTTTGTGGGTTGTTGGTTCCGATTTCCTCGACCCGTTTGGGGTGAAGTTTGGCACTCGCTCCCGTTATGGGAGATAGTGGTGCCGAAGTCCGTTGCTGGCTGCCTGCTGCTGTTCAGCGGCAGCTCGGCAGCCTTTCTGCAATCAAGAAATAAGGTAAGGAAAATTTATCATACCTGTTGTTGCTGGTTGTCAACCTGCCGTTCGGGAGGAACGTCCTGCCTCCCGCTGTGATTTCCGCAGCCCCACGGACCCATGTAGCGTAGGCCCTTGGGGCTGTTGTCCGAGTTTGTCGGACTGACGGCTCCGGAGTACTTCCTTGTCGGTGTTTTCTCCCCGGAGCTAAAGTCGCACAAACTCCCGCTAAGGGAGACTGTCGTGCCACCGGCCGTTGCTGGCTGCCTGCTGCTTGCAGACTCCTCCCCCTCCAGCTTTCAACAGCCTTCCTGTAGAAAAAAGGTAAGCAAAGAAAACGACGTTCCCTTACCTACTGTTGCAGGTTCAAAAATCTTGCCATTTGGGAGGAACGTCCTTCCTCCCGACAATGACGAGTTGCAATGCGTGTAGCGCAATGACACGCATGCGTCCTATCGGGCTTCTTCACGTAGTCACTCACGTGACTCCGAAGTAAAATAATAATTAACAATACTAATATAGAAATATAAATGGAAACTAACCTGAACTATATAATGGGCAAAATGTAATAATCTGCTAATAAGACTGACTAGCTCGTATATAGAGATAACAAATTTTAGAATTAAAGTAGATAATACTGAAAGGTTAAGTGTTATGTAGTTTGTGTGGAGAAGGGAGGAGACTCAGGCACCTGGCATAATTCCAGGAGCCTGTTTCTGGCTAACCCTTACAGCTAACAGCTTACTATTATCAAAGATATAACTAATTATAAATAATTAGTGGATGAAAGTGTTAGATAAATAAATTTCACAGTAGCTGAACACAGATGTGATAAGTCTGAATGAAATATATATATATATATATATATATATATATATATATATATATATATATATATATAATGTAATTGGGTGAAATATAATTGATTTTTAAATGGCACCGCCTTCTTAGGTTTAGAGTAATAAAAGGAGCAGAGCTAATTGTACAACATCAACTTCGGAAGTCGAATAGATGTCGAATCCCACAGACGCGTGGGACACGTATTACAGTGTCGAATACTTCAGACACTGTAATTTTACTTGTTCCATTTTTTTAAAATCACAATATGTCACTACTATGTGTTTTTTTTTCAAGGAAAATCGCAAAAGGGATCTACCAAGGAAGTTAATAATATAAACGCCCCCCAAATATCCAGAGTCCTGAGGTATGGATGCACCGTAATAAATAAGGGTATTAAAATCAGAGAAAATGCAAGATGATATACAAAAGAAAATGGGAGGAATCACATTGTGTAGCTGGAATATAAGGGGTATTAATGAACCAATTAAAAGGGGCAAAATACTAGCTCAGTTGAAATCATATAACACGGACATTACTTTTCTACAAGAAACGCACCTTAAACATCAAGATCAGATGAGATTGAGGGCGAATTGGATAGGCCAAACATTTCACTCCTCATATACTTCGAAATCCAGAAGCACCGCAATTATTATTCGCAAAGGAATACCATTCAAATCAAAGAACATTATATCAGATAAGGAAGGGAGATATCTTATAGTTTCAGGAGAGATCCATGCTATGCCAAGCACTTTGGTAAACATATATGCGCCCAATTTTGATAATCCTCAATTTTTAAATAAAATCCTGAATACAATCGCAGAATTTAACTACCAAAATGTTATAATTGGAGGAGACTTCAACTGTGCTTTAGATCCGTACTTAGATAAATCGATGCAAAAACAAAGAGGTAATATGAAATCTAAAACTAGTGAACTCTTAAATACAGATATAAAAATTACAGATCACTCCCCGCTAACTTTCGTTTTAAAATTGGAAGGAATGTCTACGAACAAATCGTTTTGGAGGTTTAACTCGCAAATTCTGAAAGACCCACAAGGGAGTATATATCTAAAAATTTAAATCAGATAGAGGGGATTTATTAACACTACCTAATGATATCAATAAAAGATTTGCTCAATATTACAAGAATTTATACACATCAAAAATGCTAATAGACAATAATAAAGTTTCAGAATTTTTGGACAATTGTAACCTTCCAAAACTAGAATTGAAGGAACAAGAGGAACTGGGAGCACAAATTACAGCTAAAGAAATAGAAGACACAATAAACACACTTAAGAATGGAAAAAGACCAGGACCAGACGGATTCAGTAATGAATTTTATAAATGTTTTTACGACATAGTTACACCACGTCTACGGAAAATGTATACATATGCTTTTAAAGAACAAATCTTAACTGAAACACTAGCAGAATCAACGATCACATTAATACTTAAAAAAGATAAAGATATAGAAGAACCAGGCTCATATAGAGCTATTGCTTTGTTAAATACGGATCAAAAAATATTAGCGAAAACACCAGCTAGTAGACTAAGTCAATATGTTAGTAAATTAATAAATGATCAAATGGGATTTATACCTAAGAGACATTCATTTAATAACCTGAGACGTCTGTTTAACATAATGCACTCTCACAAACCTCAAGAACAAGAGTTATCTATCATTTCATTGGACGCAGAAAAAGTGTTTGATCAAGTAGAATGGGATTATATGATTAAAGTATTGCAAACATTTCAAATGGGAGAGAGCTTCATCGCATGGATAAAATTATTATATAACAAACCCACGGCTAGAATATTAACTACGAAATTCAAATTAACAAGGGGCAATAGACAAGGATGTTCATTATCTCCGCTGTTATTTGCTCTGGTAATTGAACCTTTAGCTGAAAAAATTAGAACACACCCGGATATTTACGGTTATAATACAAAATATTCAAATAACAAAATATCCTTATACGCAGACGATCACAAAACCCCAAATCAGTATACCAAACATATTAAATCTAATTGAGGACTTTGGATCTTTCTCAGGATACAGAATAAACTGGAATAAAAGTGAAATTATGTCGATAAAACCGAAAGACTCAACACATCTCTTGAAATTCCCCTTTAAAATAGCCACAGAAAAATTTAAATATTTAGGAATTGAAATCACTAGAAATTATCACGCTATGTTACTTACTTAAGAAACTAAATAATCGAATTAAATTCTGGAAAACGCTCCCGATGTCTTTAATAGGTCGAATAAATGCTATAAAAATGATCTTTTTACCACAAATCCTATATTTATTTCAATCAATTCCAATATATCTTCCAAAATTACAGACATTACAAATTTTATATGGGATTACAAATCCCACAGAATACAAAGAGCACACCTTAGTAAACCAAAAGAGATGGGTGGTCTAGCGCTCCCTAACTTTATGTACTATAATTGGGCAGTAAATATTAAAAATATGATTCACCTGCTGGACAACTCTGCCCAGCAGGTGGATTGGATTGTAATCGAGAGAGAGGACTGCTCTCCGTGTAATACAGGAGCGACTCTCCTCTCACCAATGAATCTGAATAACAAAAATTATAATAAAAATCCAATGATACATAGCACAATTAGAACTTGGAAACAAATAAAACAGAATCTAAAATTAAGAAATCTATCTCTTTCAATGCCAATAGTCAATAACCCGTCGTTTAAACCCTCAATTATAGATAAATCATTTACACAATGGGAAAGAATGGGAATCAAAATGCTCGGAGACTTGTATGAATTAGGAAAATGATTATAATTTCAACAATTACAACTGAAATATAATTTGAAAAATAATCAATATTTTAAATATCTTCAAATCCGTGACTATCTGAAAAAATACACAAAAGACTATCATAACATGCCCCCAGACTTATTGGATGAAGCCATGAAGACAAAGGCTGAATCAGCAAATCTAATATCATACTTATACAACATTATTTTAAATATAGAAATACCTACAACCGATGGTATTAGAAGAGACTGGGAACAAGAACTAGCATTAAAAATTTCAAAAGAGAGCTGGGATAAACACTTACTATATGTGCATAAATGCTCGATCAACGTGTTTTCTGTATAAAAATTCAAAAATTCTGGAACGAAATATTTGAAATCTTCACATAATTATTTAAAATAAAACTTGAACCAAAAGCAGAATGGATCATTTTTGGAATATCGGAAGGTAACCCCGAATTAAATGTGTTTCAAAAGAAATTACTTAATTACGGACTAATAATGGGAAAAAAACTTATACACAAATTTTGGAAAAATGCTCCAATACCAACAATAAAAATGTGGATTTCAAACATGTTCGAAACACTACACTTGGAAGAGATGAGACTCCTCCTAGCAGGCAAAGCAGACCACTTCCAAAAGATGTGGTCTGCATTTACGGAACTATTACAAGCATAAGGTGCAACAGTAATTTAAAATATAAATGGTACCAGGATCTGGTAACGGGGGGTATAAAATAAAAAAAATTTAAAACACGGTTGGTATATCTTTTTTTGCGGAGTTTTGTGTTACAATAGAGCGATTGTCTTTCCTTTTTTTTCTTTTCTTTCTAGGGTCTTATTTCCTTTCTTTACTTCCTTCTCTAATTTCTTCCCCAAGGGGCTTTCTTCTCCCAACACTTTCCTGCACCTTCACGATTCTTGCTCACTTTCCTTACTTCTTTTATTTCTACCTTTTTTAAAGCTCGAAAAACGAAGTGGTACAACAAAATGTAATAAGATTTATGTTTAAAAAAAAATTTTTTTTAAAGAAAAAACAAAAAGAAACTCTGCATCGCCTCATAGTGAGATGATAGCGAGAACATAGTGAGAGGCATAGTTAGGGTAGACAGTCATAACCTTTTTCCCACGACGGAACAATCAAATACGAGAGGGCACAGCATTAAGGTGAAAGGGACAAAGTTTAAAGGAGATGTATGGGCCATTTTTTTTAACATAGAGGTTGGAATGTGTTCCAGGGGTTGTCTGTGAGACAAATAGGATAGTGGCATATAAGAAACTATTGGATAGGGATATGGATATGAAGGGAATGGAGAGATATGGATTATGTGCAGATACCTAACAGATAATCTTGGCACCATTTTGGGGGCAGTAATTGTGGGCTGTTCTTGTGCTGTACTATTTGGTGTTCTCTGTTCTGCCATGACTAAGAATGAAGAAAGAAGATTGCCAGTATAAAGGGGAGAAGGGAAGCGGTGAGATAAGGGACTGATGGTGATAAATGGGTCAAACAGGCGTGAACGATGATTAGATGGGACCAGGTAGGAGAGGTGAGAGTGGTGTAGGTGGAGACAGCCAGGAGGGTGATAAGTAGGAACACAAAGGCTACTTGCACCTGAAATCTGATAAATAAGGAAGATTACATTGGGAACCATTAGGGCAGAATTGAAGGGGGAATGGGAATCAGAACCAGTACCTGATTGGGGTAGGAGGCAGAATCTGATAAATGAAAAATATAGGTAGATGGATCCAGGAAGGAGATGGGGATGAAATATAGTAACAGAGGGGCTGGAAGGATCTGGGAAAGGGGAGAGAATGGAGATGGATCAGGAGGAGGGGTGGTGTGACAACGGAGTGAAGTGTTCCTAAATCCGAAAAATGCATTGTTCTTTACATGTGGATTTTGCGAATGCATTTAATGTGCATCACACCTAATTCCTGGATATTATATCACGTTGAGGAACATCAATTATAGTTAGGTTTTCCTATGGCTGATTCCTCATTTCCTTGGAGCTCAGTTACCGAATAGGCCTTTACACTAGCTGATGAATAAGTTTGGAGTGAACTTGACATTGAATGGAGGCGACAAAGGTGGAACATTTTCTCTTCCATTCTGTTGATGATGACAATTTCACTATCGAGCCCTTACCATTTCCTGTTTATAAAATAGTTGCAGAGCGGAAGGAAGGAGAAGAAGGAAATGCTGGGTGTGTTCATGATGGACCCATGCAATAGGGGCATTAGTAATTGGAGTCACAAGATAAGGTGGAGAGAGAAACAGAGTTGGGAGGAGGGTTTTTAAGGAAATACTCCCCTTTTGTAGTTTCAGTTCGACTGCTGGCCATGGATTTTGCAAAGATTATCCAGGTAGATTGCATTTCTCTATGTGGAGCCCAGTTCACTGCTACTGCACGCTATTATAGTGGCTTGCAAAAGTATTCATACCCCTTGAACTTTTCCACATTTTGTCAAGTTACAACCACAAATGTAAATGTATTTTATTTGGATTTTATGTGATACACCAACACAAAGTGGTGCATGATTGTGTAGTGGAAGGAAAATGATACATGGTTTTCAAATTGTTTTACAAATAAAAAACTGAAAAGTGTGGCGTGCAAAAGTATTCAGCCCCCCTGAGTCAATACTTTGTAGAACCACCTTTCGCTGCAATTACAGCTGCAAGTCTTTTGGGGTATGTCTCTACCTGCTTTGCACATCTAGAGACTGAAATGTTTGCCCATTCTTCTTTGCAAAATAGCTCAAGCTCAGTCAGATTGGATGGAGAGCGTCTGTGAACAGCAATTTTCAAGTCTTGCCAGAGATTCTCAATTGGATTTAGGTCTGGACTTTGACTGGGCCATTCTAACACATGAATATGCTTTGATCTAAACCATTCCATTGTAGCTCTGGCTGTATGTTTAGGGTCGTTGTCCTGCTGGAAGGTGAACCTCCGCCCCAGTCTCAAGTCTTTTGCAGACTCTAACACGTTTTCTTCCAAGATTGCCCTGTATTTGGCTCCATCCATCTTCCCATCAACTCTGACCAGCTTCCCTGTCCCTGCTGAAGAAAAGCATCCCCACAGCATGATGCTGCCACCACCATGTTTCACAGTGGGGATGGTGTGTTCAGGGTGATGTGCAGTGTTAGTTTTCCGCCACACATAGCGTTTTGCATTTAGGCCAAAAACTTCAATTTTGGTCTCATCTGACCCTTCCTCCACATGTTTGCTGTGTCCCCCACATGGCATGTGGCAAACTGCAAATGGGACTTCTTATGGCTTTTTTTCAACAATGACTTTCTTCTTGCCACTCTTCCATAAAGGCCCGATTTGTGGAGTGCGCGACTAATAATTATCCTGTGGACAGACTCTCCCACCTGAGCTGTGGATCTCTGCAGCTCTCCAGAGTTACCATGGGCCTCTTGGCTGCTTCTCTGATCAATGCTCTCCTTGCCCGGCCTGTCAGTTTAGGTGGACGGCCATGTCTTGGTAGGTTTACAGTTGTGCCATACTCTTTCCATTTTCGGATGATGGATTGAACAGTGCTCCGTGAGATGTTCAAAGCTTGGGATATTTTTTTATAACCTAACCCTGCTTTAAACTTCTCCACAACTTTATCCCTGACCTGTCTGGTGTGTTCCTTGGGCTTCATGATGCTGTTTGTTCACTAATGTTCTCTGAGGCCTTCACAGAACAGCTGTATTTATACTGAGATTAGATTACACACCAGTGGACTCTATTTACTAATTTGGTGACTTCTGAAGGCAATTGGTTGCACTGGATTTTATTTAGGGGTATCAGAGTAAAGGGGGCTGAATACTTTTGCACGCCACACTTTTCAGTTTTTTATTTGTAACAAAATTTGAAAACCATGTATCATTTTCCTTCCACTTCACAATTATGCGCCACTTTGTGTTGGTCTATCACACAAAATCACAATAAAATACATTTATGTTTGTGGTTGTAACGTGACAAAATGTGGAAAAGTTCAAGGGGTATGAATACTTTTGCAAGCCACTGTATGTGCTACGTTTGCTGGAGGCATGTCAGTGAGTGTCATATATGGGTGATGTAGCTGCATTGATTGAACGGAATGAGTAGCACGTGGCCCAAGCAAGCTGTGAGTGTGGGTTGCAACAGAGTTAAATGTTTAATGAAACGGTGAACTCTACGAATGATAAGTAAGAATAGTAATTAACAGATCCGTGGTAGGTGAATGTGTTAGGCTGTGTTATGAAGTGAACAATGTCTGATGATACGTGTAGCTGAAAGATGTGGCACTTGAAAATGCATTTGCTGTCCCTGTAATCAGTTACGTGAGGCCACTGAATTACTTAGGTGGCATTCAATTCCATGAAAATTACCATTAACCTTCATACTTTTCTACTGTCCTGCAAACCCCATCTCATTCTGCCTCACTGCCAGCACCATGTACCGAGTATGTTCGGAAGATTTCCTAGAGCCCTGTGGATAAAAGGCATCACTTTCACCATGTACCTCCTCCATCGGGGTTTACAGTGTTGAATCCAAAATGCTTGGAGCACACAGTCTCCAATATTGTGTCATGCTTTCGACATCATGCACTTCCTACATAATTGCCAGTAACAACTACACATTACACCTCGTCTCGAAAAGGTGGAGACCAAACTCAAACCCCACATTCATTGGAATTGGTCACTTGCAACACTGCCTCCCGGCCGATGTGCCCAGCAAATAACCAGGAGAGTTAATGCTTACTTGATGCCAAAACTCTTGAAATAAGTCAGCATGATGAATTGGCTTGCTGCCTGACTTGCAATCAAAAGGTGAGGGTTAATGTGAATCATAAACCCCATATCCATTTATGGGGCTTATCAAATCCAGCCATGTTCAAAATAGAATTAGATGCTAAGATGTATGAGGGTACCAAAGAGATAAGCTCTAATGGGCTGAGTAACCTTATCTCTTGGACTTATTTTGTAATATCGAAGAGAGAAAACGGGGAATTACAGACCAGTTAGTCTAACATCGGTAGTGGGGAAATTGCTAGAGTCAGTTATTAAAGATGGGATAGCAGCACATTTGGAAAGTGGTGAAATCATTGAACAAAGTCAGCATGGATTTATGAAAGGTAAATCATGTCTGACGAATCTTATACAATTTTTTGAGGATGTAACTAGTAGAGTGGATAAGGGAGAACCAGTGGATGTGTTATATCTGGACTTTCAGAAGGCTTTCGACAAGGTCCCACGTAAGAGATTAGTATGCAAACTTAAAGCACACAGTATTGGGGGTTCAGTATTGATGTGGATAGAGAACTGGCTGGCAGACAGGAAGCAAAGAGTAGGAGTAAACGGGTCCTTTTCAGAATGGCAGGCAGTGACTAGTGGGGTACCGCAAGGCTCGGTGCTGGGACCCCAGCTATTTACAATATATATTAATGATTTAGACGAGGGAATTGAATGCAATATCTCCAAGTTTGCGGATGACAAGAAACTGTGGGGCAGTGTTAGCTGTGAGAAGGATGCTAGGAGGCTGCAAGGTGACTTGGATAGGTTGGGTGAGTGGGCAATGCATGGCAGATGCAGTATAATGTGGATAAATGTGAGGTTATCCACTTTGGTGGCAAAAACAAGAAAGTAGACATATCTGAATGGTGGCCGATTAGGAAAAGGGGAGATGCAACGAGACCTGGTGTCATGGTACACCAGTCATTGAAAGTAGGCATGCAGGTGCAGCAGGCAGTGAAGAAAGCGAATGGTATGTTAGCATTCATAGCAAAAGGATTTGAGTATAGGAGCAGGGAGGTTCTACTGCAGTTGTACAGGGTCTTGGTGAGACCACACCTGTAGTATTGCATACAGTTTTGGTCTCCTAATCTGAGGAAAGACATTCTTGCCATAGAGGGAGTACAGAGAAGGTTCACCAGACTGATTCCTGGGATGTCAGCACTTTCATATGAAGAAAGACTGGATAGACTTGGCTTGTACTCGCTAGCATTTACAAGATTGAGGGGGGATCTTATAGAAACTTACACAATTCTTAAGGGATTGGACAGGCTAGATGCAGGACGATTTTTCCCGATGTTGGGGAAGTCCAGAACAAGGGGTCACAGTTTAAGGATAAGGGATGAGAAAATCATGAATCTCTGGATTTCTCAGCCACAGAAGGTAGTTGAGGCCAGTTAATTGTCTATATTTCAGAGGGAGTTAGATGTGGCCCTTGTGGCTAAGGGTATCAGGGGTATGGAGTGAAGGCAGATACTGAGTTGGATGATCAGCCATGATCATATTGAATGGCGGTGCAGGCTCGAAGGGCCGAATGGCCTACTTCTGCACCTATTTTCTATGTTTCTAAATCACATGATATCTTCAGATTATGTTTCTAAATCACGTGAAATACTTGATACGCATTCAAAAGTTATACCATATTCATACAAAAACAAAATATAATGAAACTAACTTAATATGAAATATTTATGTAGAATTATTTTAACTACTGAATATTTAAAGAGTAATATAGAGAGAATGTCAACATCGGTCATGGGATGATTTATATCCCATGAAGTGCTTTGACTTTTGTGAGTTTTCATGACAACTAAATGATGGTATACAAATTGTTTCACACAGATCCTTAATATATATTTGATTTATTTCCTTTGGGATATAAAAATGTTGCTGAATCTTCCCACGGGAAGAGGGGACAAAGATTAAATCGAAGATTAAATCTATTTATTTGGCTTCATCACATATTGAATGCATTGAAAACACCTCACAACAAATGACAAGAAGTTACTGCTCCTGTGTAAGTAAGGGTGGCAGTCAATTGGCATGCAACAATGTCTCACAAACAGAATATATGGATGAGCAAAGCACAAAGATTGAACGATGTCTGACTC
The DNA here is from genome assembly GCF_010909765.2 of Amblyraja radiata. Taxonomy (NCBI): domain Eukaryota; kingdom Metazoa; phylum Chordata; class Chondrichthyes; order Rajiformes; family Rajidae; genus Amblyraja; species Amblyraja radiata. The sequence continues at coordinate 42,761,016 of NC_045956.1, read as the reverse complement.
CTTTCGATAACATGGCTTGAACAAGAACAGTTTCTCATGAATTCCTGGTTATCTTCAAATATCATTTGAGTTATTTTACGTCCATATAATATTGCCAGACAGGATCTGAATTGAATTGAATTGAATTGAATTGAATAAAATTTAGTGGCCATGTATGTATACATACAAGTAATTTATTCAATCCTCTCTCCAATGAGAGTTCTGCAACATTCTCTCTGGCTGCTCCCCCTCTGTGATCCTCCTGCTCTCCAACTACACCTCGTTTTCACCCAAACAGCTAACAATTGCCTGCTTCCTTTATCATCATTACATTTTTGCTTATCTTTTATTCATTGTTCTTTATCTCTCTACATCATCGTCTATATCTCTTGTTTCCCTTATCCCTAACCAGTCTGAAGAAGGGTCCCAACATGAAACCGCCCATTCCCTCTCTCCAGAGATGCTGCCTGTCCCACTGAGTTACTCCAGCTTTTTGTGTCTAACTTCGGTTTGAACCAGCATCTGCAGATCCTTCCTAGTCAATTTACTATCTTACTGAAAGACATCTTACCCAACAATGAAACCCTCAATCACTTGTAATATGCAGTCAAGGCGTGGAATGCTACAATGGGTCAAAAACCCACTACCCTCTGACAAACCAACTGAACCAAACCATCATGCAAGGAGGTATCATAGAATGATTGGTAGAATATGTTGTATTATCGCAATGTAAAATGGACTGTTTATATTCTACAATTAATGAATCAGTACATTTTAACAAAATTAAATAATATCCTCAAATTAACGAATCAGAACATTGCAACATAGAAGACAGCTAATCATTTTATTTTGCTGTGCTATCTCTTTGATGAAACTGCTGAATCAATCTTTATTGGTTACTATACTTTTGAGCTTTGTATGCAAATGTTTAAGTTTCGCCTTTCATACCCAAGCCGAGATCTATAATGAAGGTTACTTTGTTTACCCCTGGGTAACACCACTGTATACTTCCCTCTAATGTGGAAAAAAAAACAGTTCTGTATGCAATTGCTCTCTGCTTTCAACCCCTTAGCTAATTTAGTTCAATGCTACCAACATCCTTTCAATTTTACATACTTCAATTTTCCTAATAACTTTACCATTTTAAAATTAGACAAGCAACTTTTGAAATCCATACAGACGCATGGAACATCCCATCCTCATTATTTACTTCTATTATTTGTGGAGCTGCTGCCTCACAGCACCAGAGTTTTAGGTTCGATCCTGACCTCAGGTGCTGTCCGTGTGGAGTTTACCCAATCTCCCTGTGACTATGAGGTTTTCCTTCAGGAACTCGTTTCCTCTTACATCGCAAAGACATGTCAGTTTGTAGGTTCATTGGCCTCTGCCCCGAGTCTGTAGAGCGTGGATACGTGTTCTCTTTCTAGAGATGCTGCCTGACTTACTTTTAGCTTAGTTTAGTTTAGAGATACAGCTTGGAAACAGGCTCTTCGGCCACTGAGCCCACGCCGACCAGTGGCGATCCCCATCCACTGGCACTGTCCTCCTCACACTAGGGACAATTTACAATTATACAGAAGCCAATTAACCTACAAACCTCTATGTCTTTGAAGTGTGGAAGGAAACCGGAGCTTCCGGAGAAAAGCCACACAGGTCACAGGGAGAGCTTACAAACTCCACACAGCCAGCACCTGTAATCAGGATCGAACCCAGGTTTCTGGCACTGAACGGCAGCAACTCTACCACTGCACCACCGTGCCGCCCCGTACTGTGTGTTTCTATTTTGTTATCGTTTTTGGTAAGTTTGACACGACAGGGCACATTGTCTTGGGCAGAAGCATTGCTTTATCTGCTATCCAAATTTTGCATAGAACACAACGTGTTGGTGTATCTCAGCAGCTCAGGCAGCATCTCTGGAATATATGGATAGGCAAAATGTTGAGTTGGGACTTTTCTTAGGTCGAGACTGGGCTGAAGAAGTGTCCTAAACTGAAACATTGTCTATCCTTAGCCACCAAAGATGCTGCCTGACCTGCTGTGTTAATCCAGCACCTTGTGTTCTACACAAGGTTCCAGCATCTGCAATTTCGGTGTCTGTCAAATTTACACCTAATTTCTAGGCAGGCTTTGTTTGGCCTCCCTATAGAAACATAGAAACATAGAAATTAGGTGCAGGAGTAGGCCATTCGGCCCTTCGAGCCTGCACCGCCATTCAATATGATCATGGCTGATCATCCAACTCAGTATCCCGTACCTGCCTTCTCTCCATACCCTCTGATCCCCTTAGCCACAAGGGCCACATCTAACTCCCTCTTAAATATAGCCAATGAACTGGCCTCGACTACCCTCTGTGGCAGGGAGTTCCAGAGATTCACCACTCTCTGTGTGAAAAAAGTTCTTCTCATCTCGGTTTTAAAGGATTTCCCCCTTATCCTTAAGCTGTGACCCCTTGTCCTGGACTTCCCCAACATCGGGAGCAATCTTCCTGCATCTAGCCTGTCCAACCCCTTAAGAATTTTGTAAGTTTCTATAAGATCCCCTCTCAATCTCCTAAATTCTAGAGAGTATAAACCAAGTCTATCCAGTCTTTCTTCATAAGACAGTCCTGACATCCCAGGAATCAGTCTGGTGAACCTTCTCTGCACTCCCTCTATGGCAATAATGTCCTTCCTCAGATTTGGAGACCAAAACTGTACGCAATACTCCAGGTGTGGTCTCACCAAGACCCTGTACAACTGCAGTAGAACCTCCCTGCTCCTATACTCAAATCCTTTTGCTATGAAAGCTAACATACCATTCGCTTTCTTCACTGCCTGCTGCACCTGCATGCCCACTTTCAATGACTGGTGTACCATGACACCCAGGTCTCGCTGCATCTCCCCTTTTCCTAGTCGGCCACCATTTAGATAATAGTCTGCTTTCCTGTTTTTGCCACCAAAATGGATAACCTCACATTTATCCACATTATACTGCATCTGCCAAACATTTGCCCACTCACCCAGCCTATCCAAGTCACCTTGCAGTCTCCTAGCATCCTCCTCACAGCTAACACTGCCCCCCCAGCTTAGTGTCATCCGCAAACTTGGAGATATTGCCTTCAATTCCCTCATCCAGATCATTAATATATATTGTAAATTGCTGGGGTCCCAGCACTGAGCCTTGCGGTACCCCACTAGTCACTGCCTGCCATTGTGAAAAGGACCCGTTTACTCCTACTCTTTGCTTCCTGTTTGCCAGCCAGTTCTCTATCCACATCAATACTGAACCCCCAATGCCGTGTGCTTTAAGTTTGTAAACTAATCTCTTATGTGGGACCTTGTCGAAAGCCTTCTGGAAGTCCAGATACACCACATCCACTGGTTCTCCCCTATCCACGCTACTAGTTACATCCTCGAAAAATTCTATAAGATTCGTCAGACATGATTTACCTTTTGTAAATCCATGCTGACTTTGTCCAATGATTTCACCACTTTCCAAATGTGCTGCTATCCCATCTTTAATAACTGACTCTAGCAGTTTCCCCACTACCGATAGACTAACTGGTCTGTAATTCCCCGTTTTCTCTCTCCCTCCCTTCTTAAAAAGTGGGGTTACGTTTGCTACCCGCCAATCCTCAGGAACTACTCCAGAATCTAAAGAGTTTTGAAAGATTATTACTAATGCATCCACTATTTCTGGAGCTACTTCCTTAAGTACTCTGGGAAGCAGCCTATCTGGCCCTGGGGATTTATCGGCCTTTAATCCATTCAATTTACCCAACACCACTTCCCGGCTAACCTGGATTTCACTCAATTCCTCCAACTCCTTTGACCCGTGGTCCCCTGCTATTTCCGGCAGATTATTTATGTCTTCCTTAGTGAAAACGGAACCAAAGTAGTTATTCAATTGGTCCGCCATATCCTTGTTCCCCATGATCAACTCACCCGTTTCTGACTGCAAGGGACCTACATTTGTTTTAACTAATCTCTTTCTTTTCACATACCTATAAAAACTTTTGCAGTCAGTTTTGATGTTCCCTGCCAGTTTTCTTTCATAATCTATTTTTCCTTTCCTAATTAAGCCCTTTGTCCTCCTCTGCTGGTCTCTGAATTTCTCCCAGTCCTCCGGTATGCTGCTTTTTCTGGCTAATTTGTACGCATCATCCTTCGCTTTGATACTATCCCTGATTTCCCTTGTTATCCACGGATGCACTACCTTCCCTGATTTATTCTTTTGCCAAACTGGGATGAACAATTTTTGTAGTTCATCCATGCAGTCTTTAAATGTCTTCCATTGCATATCCACCGTCAACCCTTTTAGAATTAATTGCCAGTCAATCTTGGCCAATTCACGTCTCATACCCTCAAAGTTACCTTTCTTTAAGTATATAATGGCACTTAAGCCAGACAATACCGTCTTGCTAGTACCCTCTCACATTAATTATTGGAAATAGCTTTTCTGAACATTTTCTCACCAATAGAATTATTCAGGGTGAATCTGTTAATATTGACTAAATTAGAGTTATTATAAAATGGAGGATATTTGCATCTGCCAGGTCTGCTTGGTCTTTTTCTGTGTAAAGCTACAAGCTGCGAGCCAGTGCGGAGAGTCGAGGTCCTAGATTGATATGTCAGATAAGGTGAGGTACAGATGTCCTCTCAATTGTTAAAATGTATGAGGACTTTGCAGAGAAGCTCAGATGTGTTGCAGATGCATTATCATGATTGACCGACTGCAGAAGGTTTGCACATACTGTTAATAATGTTGCAAGGTGTTTGTGGTGCTGTTTGATGATTAGCTGAAGTGTGATGCCTTGGTTGAATTGTTTATATTCCCTGGGAAAATGTTGCATTACTTAGTTAGTTGACTTTTTTCCAGAAGCTTCTGTAGAAACATTGTAATGGGGCACTTAATAATTGCATTGGGGAACTATCAATAACACTTTAATGTAATCAATATCTGTGATTGGTTTGTAGGGGCTGCCACCCCAATGTAGTTCTGCCCCACAGGGTCCGATGACCTATAAAAGGTGACCCCCACTGGGATTGTTGTCGATTTCCTGGAAGGGCGCTTATGACTGCGTAACCTTTTGGATATATCTGCTTGCACGAGGCTGAAGGGCTTGGACATGCAGAGACAAGGATCGGACCCGTGGCAGTTAGGTATTGTATAGGGAGTTCATTATTGTTTCATAAAATAGTTTAGTGGTCCAGTGCTTGCCTCAGTGTTTTACTGAACTAGACAAAGGGAGGTTAGCTCTAGGAGCATAATTACAAATCCAACCTTTCTCCTCAGTCAGCGATGACCAGTGAATGATGCAGCAAGGTAACGCAGCGGTAGAGTTGCTGCCTTACAGAGACCAGGATTCAATCCTGGTGCTGTCTGTATGGAGTTTGTACGTTCTCCCCATGACCTGTGTGGGTTTTCGCTGTGACTCTTTCTTCCCATACTCCAAAGACAGGTTTGTAGGTTAATTGGCTTGGTAAAATTGTAAATTGTCGATAGTGTTAATATATGGGGATTTCTGGTTGGCCTAGAATCAGTGGGCCCGAAAGGCATGTTTCCAAGCTGTATTGCTAAACTGAACTAAAGCTAAATGATTGGTTTATTGCCACAGATTCTCACCTGTTAACTTTCTCCACATTAAGTTGATCAGTCGAGTTGCTCAGCTTTGTCCTCTTCCATTTATTCCTTGTAATAAATGTATGACATTACTCAGAATAATGGTAAATGTCAAAACCTCACTGTTAACAATACAACAAATGTTGTACTCTACTCAAAAGGCTAATTTCAAATGCTTTTGTAGCTTTTTTTTAAATCACCAACTTTTTTTAATACATACTGATAATATATTCATTCCGTCAATTATATCTAGATAACCATCGATTGGTCTATGTTCATAATGCCTTTGCTTTTTTGATTTTGAATACATCATATGGTATAGTCATTTTATAGTGCCTCGACTAATCAGTCATAATGTAATTGAATGGTAATAATAATAATAATGGATGGGATTTATATAGCGCCTTTCTAATACTCAAGGCGCTTTACATCGCAATGGTAGAACAAACTCAAAGGATTAAATAACCTACATTGTTTTCAGTACTTTTATGACTTTCTTATATCACTCAGATGTTGACATGCACATTGCATTAATTTTAGATAAAATAAAGCATGTGATAATATTGCTTGATTGAAAATTATTCATAAGATATTTACAATTCTTGCTTCTCTTAAGGTTTCAATGTTACTTGTTTATATCATTCTATTTTTAAGCATAGATTGTTTTCAAAATGAGGATATTTGATCCTGTCTATATATCAAAAAGCATGTTTATTGACAATTTCTGTGGAGTACCAGGCAGCACAGTGGAAGAGTTGATGCCTTACAATGCCAGACTATAGATGCTGTCTGTATGGAGTTTGTGTGCTCTTCCTGTGACCGTGTAGGTTTTATCTGGGTGCCCCGCTTTTCCTCCCACACTCCAAAGATGTACAGGTTTGTAGAATAATTGACGTCTGTAAGTTGTAAATAGTCCATAATGTGTAGGAAAGTGCCACTGTAGGCGTGATCGGTGATCAACGAGGATTCGGTGGGCCGAAGGTCTGTTTCCATGCTGCATCTCCAAAGTCTAAATTGTAAAGAGGATATCCATTTTATCTTGTAAAATATATTCATGGACATTCAATTGATGTTTTCAAAGTATGTTATCTTATGTGCTTAAAGTTTGTAAGAGAGATCTTAAATGTTCTGAAGTATTTTGCAAGTGCGTCGAATCAAGTTTGTAATTATATGTCAGATCAAGTCGACTGTCATGTGCACAAGCACAGAGAGGTATAATACAATGGAACTTTTGCTTACAGCATCACCACAGACAACACATGAAAACATACATTTTACATAAATTATGTATAATTATACAAAGCAGTGAAAAGAAAAAAGACTGCAAAAAGCAAAACATTTGTGCATAAAACACAATTAGAAAACAAGTTTACGGTAGTGCAAGACGTAGTCGGTAGTGTTCCATCGCTGAGGAGGAATCAGGCCAGTTCAAGAATTTGATGGTTGTAGGGAAGTGGCTGTTTCTGAATCTGGTGGTGTAGCACTTCAGACATCTGCGTCTCCAGCAATGGTAGCAGTGAGAAGAGGGCACGGCCAACATGGTGGAGATCCTTGATGATAGATGCTATTTTCTTAAGGCAGTGCCTCATCTATTGATGCTGTCAATATTGAAGATGCTGTACCTGTCCGTATTGGACTGAGCTGAGTCCGCCACTCTCTGCATCCTCTTGTGTTCCTGTGCATTGGAATCCTGTACCAGGCTACAATGTAACCAGCCAGTACACTTTCTACAGTGCATCTGTAGAAAATTGTTTCTAAATAGCATGTCAAATCTCTAAAATTCCAAGGAAGTAGAGGCACAAGTATAGTGCATTCAGAAAGTATTCAGGCCCCTTCACTTTTTCCACATTTTGTAACGTTATAGCTTTATTCTAAAATTGATTAAATTCTTTGTTTTTATCATCAATCTACACACAATACCTCAAAATAAAAAAGTGAAAACAGGTTTTGAGAAATTTTTGCAAAGTAATTAAAAAGAAATAACTGAAATATTACATTTACATAAGTATTCAGACCCTTTGCTTTGACAATCAAAATTGAGCTTTGGTGCATCCTTTTTCCATTGATTATCCTTGAGATGTTTCTACAACTTGATTGGAGTCCACCAGTGGTAAATTAAATTGATTGTACATGATTTGAAAAGGCACACACCTGTCTATATAAGGTCCCACAGTTGACAGTGTATGTCAGAGCAAAAACCAAGCCATGAAGATGAAGGAATTGTTGCTAGACCTCAGAGATAGGATTGTGTCGAGACACAGATCTGGGGAAGGGTATAAAACAATTTCTGCAGCATTGCAGGTCCCGAAGAGCACAGTGGCCTCCGTCATTCTTAAATGGAAGAACTTTGAAATAACCAGGACTCTTCATAGAGCTGGCTGCCCGGCCAAACTGAACAATCGGGAGAGAAGGGCCTTGATCAGGGAGGTGACTAAGAACCCAATGGTCACTGAGTTCCTCTGTGGAGATGGGAGAAACTTCCAGAAGGACAACTATATCTGCAACACTCCACCAATCAGGCCTTTATGGTAGAATGGCCAGACAGAAGCCACTCCTCAGTAAAAGGCACATGACAGCCCACTTGGAGTTTGCCAAAAGGCACCTAAACATGATTATCTGATGAAACCAAGATTGAACTCTTTGGCTTGAATGCCAAGTGTCACGTCTGGAGGAAACCAGGCACTGCTCATCACCTGGCCAATACCATACCTACGATGAAGCATGGTGGTGGCAGCAACATGCTGTGGGGATGTTTTTCAGCGGCAGGAACTGGGAACCTAGTCAGGATCGAGGGAAAGATGAACGGAGCAATGTGCTCCAGAGCATTCATGACCTCAGAATGGGGCAGAGATTCGCCTTCTAACAGGACAATGATCTTAAGCATTCAGCCAAGACAATGCAGGAGTGGCTTCAGGACAAGTCTGTGAATGTCCTTGAGTGGTCCAGCCAGAGTCCGGATTTGAACCCGATTGAATATCTCTGGAGGGAACTGAAAATAGCTGTGCATCGACGCTCCCCATCCAACCTGACAGAGCTTGAGAGGATCTGCAGAGAAGAATGGGAGAAATTACCCAAATACAGGTGTGCCAAGCTTGTAACATCATACCTAAGAAGACTTCAAGTTCAAGTTCAAGTTCAAGTGAGTTTATTGTCATGTGTCCCTGTATAGGACAATGAAATTCTTGCTTTGCTTAAGCACACAGAAAATAGTAGGCATTTACTACAAAACAGATAAATGTGTCCATATACCATGATATAAATATATACACACATGAATAAATAAACTGGTAGTGCAAATAACAGAAAGTGGTTGCTAATAATCAGAGTTTTGTCCGAGCCAGGTTTAATAACCTGATGGCTGAGGGGAAGTAGCTATTCCTGAACCTGGTTGTTGCAGTCTTCAGGCTCCTGTACCTTCTACCTGAAGGTAGCAGGGAGATCAGTGTGTGGCCAGGATGGTGTGGGTCTTTGATGATACTGCCAGCCTTTTTGAGGCAGCGACTGCGATAAATCCCCTCGATGGAAGGAAGGTCAGAGCCGATGATGGACTGGGCAGTGTTTACTACTTTTTGTAATCTTTTCCTCTCCAGGGCGCTCAAATTTCCGAACCAAGCCACGATGCAACCAGTCAGTATGCTCTCGACTGTGCACCTGTAGAAGTTAGAGAGAGTCTTCCTTGACAATCCGACTCTCCGTAATCTTCTCAGGAAGTAGAGGCGCTGATGAGCTTTTTTGATAATTGCGTTCGTGTTCTCGGACCAGGAAAGATCTTCAGAGATGTGCACCCCCAGGAATTTGAAGTTCTTGACCCTTTCAACCATCGACCCGTTGATATAAATGGGGCTGTGGGTCCCCCTCCTACTCCTTCCAAAGTCCACAATCAGTTCCTTGGTTTTGCTGGTGTTCAGGGCCAGGTTATTGCGCTGGCACCATATGGACAGTTGCTCGATCTCTCTTCTGTACTCTGACTCATCCCCATCAGTGATACGCCCCACAATAGTGGTGTCATCAGCGAACTTGATGATGGAGTTCGCACTGTGGTTCGCTACGCAGTCATGGGTATAGAGTGAGTACAGCAGGGGGCTGAGCACGCAGCCTTGAGGTGCTCCCGTGCTGATTGTTATTGAGGCTGACACATTTCCACCAATACGAACAGACTGTGGTCTGTGGACGAGGAAGTCGAGGATCCAGTTGCAGAGGGATGCGCAGAGACCCAGTTCTGCGAGTTTGGTAACCAGTTTGGAGGGGATGATTGTGTTAAATGCCGAGCTGTAATCAATGAATAACAGCCTGACATATGAGTTTTTGTTGTCCAAGTGGTCCAGTGCGGAGTGGAGGGCCAGCGAGATCGCATCCACCGTTGATCTGTTGTGGCGGTATGCGAACTGCAGTGGGTCCAGGTTTTTGTCGATGTAGGAGTTGATTTGCTCCATGATCAACCTCTCAAAGCACTTCATCACCACCGGCGTTAGTGCCACTGGTCGATAGTCATTGAGGCACGTCACCTTACTCTTCTTGGGCACCGGTATAATTGATGCCCTTTTAAAGCAGGTGGGGACCTCAGACCTCAGAAGTGAGAGGTTGAAAATGTCCGTAAAAACTCCCGCCAGTTGGTCCGCACAGGTTTTTAGAACACGGCCGGGTATACCATCAGGTCCAGGTGCTTTTCGGGGGTTCACCCCTCTGAAGGATTTCCTGACATCGGCCTCTGTGACTGAGACTGAAATGCCATCACAGCGAATGGGGGATCGGGAAGGCACATCAGTATTCTCCCTGTCAAAGCGTGCGTAAAACGCATTGAGCTCGTCAGGGAGTGATGTTACACCGGCATTCGAGCTGCCTCCTGGTTTTGCCTTGTAGGAGGTGATTGCATTCAGACCCTGCCACAGCTGCCGAACATCTGTCTCGTCCTCCAGTTTGGAGCAGAAGTCCCTTTTGGCCTTTTTGATGGCCTTACCAAGGTCGTGTCTGGTCTTCATGTAGGCCACTGTATCGTTGGATGTGAATGCCCTGTGTCTGGACTTCAGGAGAGTACGGATCTCATAGTTCATCCAAGGTTTCTGATTGGGAAACACTCGGAAGGTTTTTGTAGGGATGCAGTCCTCCACACATTTCTTTATGAAGTCTGTAACGACTGAAGCATATTCGTTCAAGTCTGTTGCCGAGTCCTTGAACATTGCCCAGTCTACAGACTCCAAACAGTCCTGGAGTTGTTCTTCTGCCCCCCCCCCCGACCAGCTCTGTGCTGTCCTCACTTCTGGGGGTGCGCTCTTTAATTGCTGCTTGTAGGCAGGAAGAAGCAGCACTTGGTTGGCCTTACCGAAGTGAGGGCGAGGGATAGAACGATAGGCATTCTTGATGGTGGTGTAGCAGTGGTCGAGGGTGTTAGGTCCTCTGGTGCAGCAGGAGACATGTTGGTGGAAGTTGGGGAGTGATTTCTTGAGGTTCGCCTTATTGAAGTCCCCAGCAATGGTGGTAAATGCCTCGGGGTAAGACGTCTGGTGTTTGTTGACCACGGCATGCAGCTCCTCCAGTGCCAGACGGACGTCTGCCTGGGGTGGGATGTAGACCGCGGTCAGGATAACGGAGGTGAATTCTCTCGGGAGGTAGAAGGGACGGCACTTCACCGCCAGATGTTCAAGGTGTGGAGAGCAGGAGTTGGACAGGACTGCCACGTCGGAACACCACGCAGAGTTGACCATGAGGCAGACGCCCCCTCCTCTCCCTTTCCCAGATGCCAGGGTACGGTCCATGCGGTGGATGGAGAACCCTTCAGGCTGGACCGCTGAGTCTGGGGAGCTGGGGGTGAGCCATGTCTCTGTGAAACAGAACACAGAGCATTCCCTCAGCTCCCTTTGATAAAGCAGTCTTGCCCTTAAGTCCTCCACTTTGTTTTCGAGGGACTGTACATTAGCCAGTAGGATAGTTGGGAGAGGGAGCCGAAGTCCCCTGCGCTTCATTCTGACCTGAAGTCCTGCCCGACGGCCACGTTTCCGGACACAATGGACGCTTCCCCTTTGTTTCCAGGTACTGTACTTGCTGTACCTGCTGTTTCTGCGGACCTGCGCTGGAACGGGGATTCCCTCACAGACGGCAGCTCCAGTTCCGTAACGAACAGGGGTTCCCTCAAAGTCGGCAACTGCAGCTCCGTTCTGTCTGTAATCTGAGTCTGTAATCACTGCCAAAGGTGTCTCAACATAGTTCAGAGTAAAGGGACTGATGTAAATTAGTTATTTCAGTTATTTATTTCTAATTACTTTGCAAAAATTTCTAAACACCTGTTTTCACTTTTTTATTATGGGGTATTGTTGATGATAAAAAAAAAAGAATTTAATACATTTTAGAATAAGGCTGTAACATAACAAAATGTGGAAAAAGTGAAGGGGTCTGAATACTTTCTGAATGTACTGTATGTCTTCTTCAAAATTACATCTATGTGTTGGGCTCAGGACAGGTCATATGAGATGTTAACGCCCAGGATTTTAAAAGATTCTATGTCCCTCCACCACCAAAGAGATGTTGTTACTAATCTGCACTGATTGAGGTCTGGCGATGAGGAAGTCAAGGATCGTTTTATGTTGTTCCCAAAGTAACACCTATTGAAGACATCCAGAATGTTGAAAGAAAAACATATCCAAATCTTCTAGAATGGTATGAAGAAGGGTCTCAACCTGAAACATCACCTATTCCTTCTCTTCAGAGATGCTGCCTGATCCACTGAGTTACGCCAGCATTTTGTGACTACCTTCTATCTATACCTGGTACAGTCTTGACCTCACATTCTCCATCACAGGAAATAGACTAGCGATATGTCTATTACAAACACACTGACTCTCACAACCATCTCAATTACACTTATTCCCACCCTGCTTCCTCCAAAGACTCTATCCCCTACTCTCTATTTCTCCGTCTATGGCACATCTGCGCCCAAGATGAGGTGTTCCATACCAGGACGTCCGAGATGTCCTAATTCTTTTAGGAACAGGGGTTCCCCCCTCCCATCATAGGTAAGCCCTTACTCATGTCTCCTCGGTACCCTGCAACTCTGCCCTTGCTCCCCCCCCCTCCCTAGTCGCAACAGAGTCCCCCTGGTCCTTACCTTTCACCCAATCAGCCGTCGCATACAACATATAATCCTCCAAAATTTTCGCCACCTCCGACGGGATCCCACCACTACTCACATCTTCCCATCTCCACCCCTTTCTGTCTTCCACAGAGACCATTCCCTCTGCAACTACCTGGTTAACTCATCCTTTCCCACCCTAACCACCCGCTCCCTAAGTGCCTTCCCCTGCAACTGCAGAAGATGCAACACCTGTCCCTACACCTCCTCCCTCGACTCTGTCCAGGGACCCCGACAGTCCTTTCAGGTTAGGCAGATGTTCACTTGCACCTCCTCCCACCTCATATCCTGTATCCGTTTTTTAAGATGTGGGCTTACACATCGGTGAGACCAATCGCAGACTGGGCGATTGTTTTGCTGAACACCTTCCTTCAGCTGCCTGAACCAACCTGATCTCCCAGTTGCTAAACTCCTTAATTCTCCTTCCCATTCCTACACTGATATTTCTGTCCTAGGTCTCCTCCATTGTCAGAGTGAGGCTAAATGCAAATTGGAGGAACAGCTTCACACATTTCACTTGGGCAGTTTACATCACAGTGGTATGAATGTTGATGTCTCTAACTTCAAGGATACCCTGGCATTCCCTCTCTCTCTATCCTTCCAACACCCAAATCACACAAGCTTCACATTTTCACCCTACAAACAGCTAACAATGGCCTGTTTCCTTTATCATAATTACTTTTTTGCATATCATTCATTCATTGTTCTTTATCTCTCTACATCATCTTCTATATCTCTCGTTTCCCTTTCACTGTGACATTCAGTCTGGAGAATGGTCTTGATGCAAAATGTCACCCATTCCTTCTCTCCAAAGATGCTGCTATCCTGCTGAGTTATTCCAGCATTTTGTGTCTATCTGCAGTCATTAAACATTTCTCCTCCATAAAGATAAATGCTTCATGCAGTAAAACACTATTAATGCACGTCAATAATGGCTCCCAGATCATGCAGCACATACTGAAAGTATACATCACACGTAAGAGATTATTTAATTTTCCAGAACAGAAAAAAATAAATCCCTTTGCAACAACTACATATTTCACTGAATATGGATGGGAGTCATTTAACTGATCTCATCTCTATGAATATAAAATAGAATTATCTTTCAAATCCTTGTTCTCAACCTTTGCTGTACTGTTTCAGCCATGAACAAAACAATAATAATAATAAATAAAAACAGAAATTGATGGATATATTCACCAGGTCAGTATCTATGGAGAGAGCAAATGACCTATCGCCTAATTAACAACAATGATAAATGCCGCATTAAGGCCTTACTCAGGGTCACATCCACACCACCTGATCCAGGGTACAGTGCAGAAACAAACTGCATTTAGAGTGCTGTGAACAAATTTGGGCCTCATATCCAAGGAAGGATGTGCTGGCTCTGGAGCGGGTCCAGACGGGGTTTACAAGAATGATCCCAGGAATGAGTGGGTTAGCATATGATGAGCGTTTGACAGCACTGAGCCTATACTCGCTGGAGTTTAGAAGTTTGAGCGGGGACCTCATTGAAACTTACAGAATAATGAAAGGCATTGATAGAGTTGATGTTTCCACTAGTGGGAGAGTCTCAGACCAGAGACTCAGAATTAAAGGGCACTCCATTGGAAAGGAGGCGAGAAGGAACTTCTTTATTCAGAGGGGAGTTAATCTGTGGAACTCATTGCCACAGAGGGCTGTGGAGGCCGTCAGTGGATCTTTTTAAGGCAGTGATAGACAAATGCGATAGACGGTTGTGGGGAGAAGGCAGGAAAATGGGATTAGCAGGCAGAGATCTGCCATGATTGAATGGCGGAGGAGACTTGATGGGCCGAATGGCCTAATTCTACTCCTATAACTTGTGAACTTGTGAACTTGTAAACAGCATCTCCCCCAATCTTGTACCAATGCGCTGGTAGGGGACATGAAGAAGAATGGAGACGTTCAAGGGAAACTCCAGTCAATAATCCCAGCTCTGCAAGCCACATTTTCCTGCTGGTGATGTCTATCATTTTCCACCATTATTCGCAGTTTAAATGCCTGCATTAAAATTTAGCTAATCTGAGACGTGCCAGGAAAGGTAAAAAAACATAGGAAATACAGCACAGGCCCTTCAGCCCATGATGTCTGTGCCAAACACCATGCCAAATACAACTAATCCAATCTGCCTGCGGTTGATTCATATTACTCCACTCCTTCAATATTCACATGCCCAATTAAATACTTCATGAACACCACTGCCATTTATGCTTCTACTCAGGGCCGGATTTACGTATAAACTTGACAAGCTTAAACTTAGGGCCTCAAGATCTAGGGGGGCCTCGCAGAGCCAGATTTACCACTAGGCTTCATAGGCTGAAGTCCAGGGCCTCGAAAGCTAGGGGGCCTCCGGCTAAGGCAGGACACCTGCCGTTCAACTCTGGGCGGGCCCCCCTCTCTATCCCTCTCTCTCTGTCTGACACTCTCCGTCTCCGTCCGCCATCCGTATCCGGGCTGCCGGGTCTCCGCTCTCCGCTCGCTCCTCATTCGCTGGCACGGCAGGCAGCCTTGCACATGCGCACTGTTACGGCCAGCACATCCTCCCCCCTGCAAATGCGCACAACCACAGCCAGCACATCATCGGCCACCTTGCGCATGCACCACAGCAACTGGTCGGCGCTGGGCACTTTCTCCCTCGCTTTGAATTGTGGGAGATCTGGCCGCCATTGCTATCCGGCCGCTGCCTCGCCGCGACCGCTGAAAACCAACGCAGAATCGTTCCCTGACTCTGGATCTGGAGTAACTCCCTGGAGTAACTCTTGCTTATGGTTTCCTGGTCCTCCATAGATATTCTAAAAGGAATTTAAACTGGAGGTGGTGAAGGGCTGAACAATAACAGCCTATTGCATTTTATCTGTTTATTTATTGTGTATATATATGGTCTATGGGATATAAACACACTGAACTTTTATCTTTGGGGGCGCCGTCCTGTACGGGTATTGCTGCCCAGCCTGCAGCTATCCGTTTTTTCTTCTCTTTTTTTAATATTTAGTTAATTGAGTTTTTGTTTTCGGAGTTCTAGCCTTTTTTATGTGTGGGTGGGGGAAATGCTTTACAGGGTCCCTACCTGGTCAGAGAGATCGCCAGTGGTGGAACTGTTGGCTTCGGAAGCCGTGGTCTCCGGTAAGGAGGCGGCCGTTCCAGACATCCCAAGCCGCTGAGAGCACTATCATCGGCCCCCGTAGCGGCGACTGCGGAGGCCTCAATAAGCCCGACTATGGGTGGACATGGGGATGGGGACTGGACTTTGTGCCTTCCCTCACAGTGGGAACCATTGTGGGGGGATGTTTTTATGTTTATTGTTAAATTCTTTAACGTTGTGTCTTATCTTTATCTGTGTGCTGCATGGCAAGTCAAATTTCACTACACCAATTGGTGTATGTGATAATAAATGTCCTTTGTATCCTTTGTATCCTTGTATCCTGTTCTGTATTATGTTTACATATTCTGTTGTGCGGCAGAAAACAAGAATTTCATTGTCCGATCTGGGATACATGACAATAAAACTCTCTTGACTTGACTTGGACTTAAACAAAAAAGGGTGCTTGTGGAAAAAAGAGGTACCTTAAATTTAGTTGCGTCTGGTTGGGTAACTATGGTAGGGTGAAGACTATTCCATGCTTTAATTGTGCGGGGGAACTCCATGGAGCCAGCAACTCGACTAGAAGAAATTGGGTGACATTTCGGGTAGAGACCCTTCTTTCGACTCTCTCTGGTTTTAGTGTTTTTAGTTTAATTTAAAGATACAGCGTGGAAACAGGCTCTTCGGCCCACCGAGTCCACGCCGAGCACCGATCACCCGTACACTAGTTCTATCCCACACATTAGTGGAGTAAGTCAAGAGTCAAGAGTGTTTTATTCTCTCACGTCCCAGTTGGAACAATGAGATCCTTACTTGCAGCAGCACAACAGAATATGTAAACATAGTAAACATAGACCAATATCCTGGCGGGGAGATTTGCAAAGGCTACTGGGGAGACTTTAAACTAGTATGGTTGGGGGGAGGGACTCAAATTGGGAAAGCTAGCAGTCAGTGTGTGAAGCAGGGGGCAGAGAATGGTAGCACTCTGACCCAAAATGTAGGGGAGAGAGAAGAAAAAGAAAATAATCAGAGAATAAGAGAGGGTGGGTTTCTTAAATGTGTATATTTTAATGCTAGGAGCATTGTAAGAAAAGTGGATGAACTTAGAGCCTGGATTGAC
This sequence comes from Amblyraja radiata, assembly GCF_010909765.2. Classification (NCBI taxonomy): domain Eukaryota; kingdom Metazoa; phylum Chordata; class Chondrichthyes; order Rajiformes; family Rajidae; genus Amblyraja; species Amblyraja radiata. Next base: position 42,744,090 of record NC_045956.1, on the reverse strand, counting down.
ACCTGGAAGTATGATGTTGTGGCGATCAGTGAAACATGGTTGCAGGAGGGCTGTGATTGGAAACTAAATATTCCAGGATTTCGTTGCTTCAGGTGTGATAGAATTGGAGGGGCAAGAGGGGGAGGTGTTGCATTGCTTATCAGGGAAGATATTACAGCAGTGCTTTGGCAGGATAGATTAGAGGGCTCGTCTAGGGAGGCTATTTGGGTGGAACTGAGAAATGGGAAAGGGGTAGCAACACTTATAGGGGTGTATTATAGACCGCCAAATGGGGAGCGAGAATTGGAAGAGCAAATATGTAAGGAGATTGCAGATATTAGTAGTAAGCACAAGGTAGTGATTGTGGGAGATTTCAATTTTCCACACATAGACTGGGAAACACATTCTGTAAATGGGCTGGATGGGTTGGAGTTTGTAAAATGTGTGCAGGATAGTTTTTTGCAACAATACATAGAAGTACCTACTAGAGAAGGGGCGGTACTGGACCTCCTGTTAGGAAATGAGATGGGTCAGGTGGCAGAGGTATGCGTTGGGGAACAGTTCGGGTCCAGTGATCACAATACCATTAGTTTCAATATAATTATGGAGAGGGACAAAACTGGACCTAGGGTTGAGATTTTTGATTGGAGAAAGGCTAACTTTGAGGAGATGCGAAAGGATTTAAAAGGAGTAAATTGGGACAGTTTGTTTTATGGGGAAAATGTGGAAGAGAAATGGAGTACATTTAAAGGTGAAATTTTAAGAGTACAGAATCTTTATGTCCCTGTTCGGTTGAAAGGAAATCGTAAAAATTGTAAAGAGCCATGGTTTTCAAGGGAAATTGGACACTTGGTTCGGAAAAAGAGGGATATCTACAATAGTTATAGGCAGCATGGAGTAAATGAGGTGCTTGAGGAGTATAAAGAATGTAAAAAGAATCTTAAGAAAGAAATTAGAAAAGCTAAAAGAAGATATGAGGTTGCTTTGGCAAGTAAAGTAAAAGTAAATCCGAAGGGTTTCTACCGCTATATTAATAGCAAAAGGATAACGAGGGATAAAATTGGTCCATTAGAGAGTCAGAGTGGCCAACTATCTGCAGAGCCAAAAGAGATGGGGGAGATATTGAACAGTTTCTTTTCTTCGGTATTCACCAAGGAGAAGGATATTGAATTATGTGAGGTAAGGGAAACAAGTAGAGTAGCTATGGAAACTATGAGGATCAAAGAAGAGGAAGTACTGACACTTTTGAGAAATATAAAAGTGGATAAGTCTCCAGGTCCGGACAGGATATTCCCTAGGACATTGAGGGAAGTTAGTGTAGAAATAGCAGGGGCTATGGCAGAAATATTTCAAATGTCATTAGAAACGGGAATAGTGCCGGAGGATTGGCGTACTGCGCATGTTGTGCCATTGTTTAAAAAGGGGTCTAAGAGTAAACCTAGCAATTATAGACCTATTAGTTTGACGTCAGTGGTGGGCAAATTAATGGAAAGAATACTTAGAGATAATATATATAAGCATCTGGATAAACAGGGTCTGATTAGGAACAGTCAACATGGATTTGTGCCTGGAAGGTCATGTTTAACTAATCTTCTTGAATTTTTTGAAGATGTTACTCGGGAAATTGATGAGGGTAAAGCAGTGGATGTTGTGTATATGGACTTCAGTAAGGCCTTTGACAAGGTTCCTCATGGAAGGTTGGTTAAGAAGGTTCAATGGTTGGGTATTAATGGTGGAGTAGCAAGATGGATTCAACAGTGGCTGAATGGGAGATGCCAGAGAGTAATGGTGGATGGTTGTTTGTCAGGTTGGAGGCCAGTGACGAGTGGGGTGCCACAGGGATCTGTGTTGGGTCCACTGTTGTTTGTCATGTACATCAATGATCTGGACGATGGTGTGGTAAATTGGATTAGTAAGTATGCAGATGATACTAAGATAGGTGGGGTTGCGGGTAATGAAGAAGAGTTTCAAAGTCTACAGAGAGATTTATGCCAGTTGGAAGAGTGGGCTGAAAGATGGCAGATGGAGTTTAATGCTGATAAGTGTGAGGTGCTACATCTTGGCAGGACAAATCAAAATAGGACGTACATGGTAAATGGTAGGGAATTGAAGAATGTAGGTGAACAGAGGGATCTGGGAATAACTGTGCACAGTTCCATGAAAGTGGAATCTCATGTAGATAGGGTGGTAAAGAAAGCTTTTGGTGTGCTGGCCTTTATAAATCAGAGCATTGAGTATAGAAGTTGGGATGTAATGTTAAAATTGTACAAGGCATTGGTGAGGCCAATTCTGGAGTATGGTGTACAATTTTGGTCGCCTAATTATAGGAAGGATGTCAACAAAATAGAGAGAGTGCAGAGGAGATTTACTAGAATGTTGCCTGGGTTTCAGCAACTAAGTTACAGAGAAAGGTTGAACAAGTTAGGGCTTTATTCTTTGGAGCGCAGAAGGTTAAGGGGGGACTTGATAGAGGTTTTTAAAATGATGAGAGGGATAGACAGAGTTGACGTGGAAAAGCTTTTCCCACTGAGAGTAGGGAAGATTCAAACAAGGGGACATGACTTGAGAATTAAGGGACTGAAGTTTAGGGGTAACATGAGGGGGAACTTCTTTACTCAGAGAGTGGTAGCTGTGTGGAATGAGCTTCCAGTGAAGGTGGTGGAGGCAGGTTCGTTTTTATCATTTAAAAATAAATTGGATAGTTATATGGATGGGAAAGGAATGGAGGGTTATGGTCTGAGCGCAGGTATATGGGACTAGGGGAGACTATGTGTTCGGCACGGACTAGAGGGGTCGAGATGGCCTGTTTCCGTGCTGTAATTGTTATTATATGGTAGTACTGTAAACAATGTTATAAATGAGAAAACAAAACGGTGTATATTTATATATGAATATATAACTATATAAATATATATATGTGTGTGTGTTGGTGTATATACCCACACACACACACTTACACAATTTCCCTCCTGGGATTAATAAAGTTCTATCGTATAGTATTGTGTGTGTAGGAAGGAACTGCAGATGCTGGTTTAAACTGAAGATAGACACAAAAAGCTGGAGTAACTCAACAGGTTAGATAGAATCTCTGGACAACAGGAAAATATTACGTTTTGGGTTGGGTCTGAAATAGGTTCCTGCACACCTTTGGAATGTAGAAAGAAACAAGAGCACCTGGAGAAAACCCATGCGATCAAAGGGAAAAGGAGCAAACTCTGTATAGACAGCACCCGTATTCAGGATCAATTCCGAGTCTCTGGCACTTTTAGGCAGCAACTTTATGGCCAATGTACTGCCCCATAGTCTTGAACGTAATTAAAACATACAGTAGCTGTAAAGAGGGACATAGTGTCACTTGGAGATTTAAAACTGAAAATGGATATTTTCATTTTTTTAGTAACCAATGTTATCAACGTATGATTTTTTGTGTGTTGGAAAACAAAATATAGTGGCACAGCTGGTAGACTGGCTGCCTCACACGCCAGAGACCTGTGTTTGATCCTGACCTCGGGCATTGTCTGTGTTTGCACATTCACCCTGCAAGCGTGTGGGTTTCGTCCCACATCCCAAAGACGCATTGACTTTGTTGGTTAACTTGTCTCTGTAAAATTGCCCCTAATGTGTAGGGAGTGGATGAGGAAAGTGGGATAACAGAACTTGTGTGAATGGGTAGACAAAAATGCTGGAGAAACTCTGTGGGTGAGGTAGCATCGACTTTAGAGAGCTCAGAAAAATGCTGAAAAGCAGGACCTCCAGAGTGGTTATCTCCGGTTTGCTTCCAGTTCCTCGTGCTGATGAGAGCAGGAACAGGGAGATACGGGACCTGAATGTGTGGCTGAGGAACTGGTGCAGAGGGCAGGGATTTAGATTCTTAGATCACCGGAATCTGTTTTGGAGTAAGGGGGAACTGTACAAAAGGGACGGATTGCATCTTAACAGGTGGGGACCAGCATTCTGGCAGGTAGGTTTGCCACTGCTACACGGGTGGTTTTAAACTGAATAAGGGGAGTGGGGTGTCAAATGGGATAGTCGAGGATGGAGTTAAAGGGAAAGAGGGTAAAGGGATAGTTAATGACCCCAGAATTAATGGGAAAGGAAGCTCACAAAGGGATAGGAGAGTATGGCCAAGTGCAATAGGGATCGATCTGAAAAGAAGATGCTTAAGGAATTAAAAGTATTGTATATGAATGCGCGAAGTATAAGAAATAAAGTAGATGAGGTTGAGGCTCAGTTAAAGGTTGGCAGATATGACATTGTGGGGATTTCTGAGATGTGGCTGCAGGAGGATCGGGCCTGGGAAGTTAATATTCAGGGTTATACATCCTATAGAAAGGACAGGCAGGTGGGCAGAGGAGGCTGGGTAGCTCTGGAATTCAGTCCCTTGTGAGGGAAAACATAGGGACTGACGAGGTAGAGTCACTGTGGATTGAGTTGAGGAAATGGAAAGGCAAGAAGACACTAATTGGTGTTATCTACAGACCCCCAAATAGTAGCCCGGATGTAGGGTGTAAGTTGCAGTAGGAGTTAAAACTGGCATGTAACAAAGGTAATGCCACTATGGTGATGGGGGATTTCAATATGCAGGTAGACTGGGAAAATCAGGTTTGTTCAGGACCCCAAGAAAGAGAGTTTGAAGATGCCTCCGAGATGGATTCTTAGAGCAGATTGTAATGGAGCCGACCAGAGAAAAGGCAATTCTGGATTTAGTGTTGTCTAATGAAGCAGATATGATAAGAGAACTCGAGGTAAAGGAACCGCTTGGAGGTAGTGATCATAATATGATTAGTTTTAATCTGCAATTTGAGAAGGAGAACATTAAATCGGAATTGTCAGTGATGCAGTTGAACAAAGGGGACTATGAAGGCATGAGAGGGGAGTTGTCCAAGGTAGACTGGAAAGGGATCCTAGCAGGAATGATGGTGGAATAGCAATGGCAGGAATTTCTGGGCATAATCTGGAAGACGCAGGATCATTTCATTCCAAAAAGGAAGAAAGTTTCTAAGGGGAGTAGGAGGCAACCGTGGCTGACAAGAGATGTTAGGGATAGAATAAAACTAAAAGAAAAGATGTATAACACAGGAAAGAGTAGCCAGAAGACAGATTGGGAAACTTTCATAGGACAACAGAAGGAAACAAAACGGGTAATACGGACTGAAAAGATGAAGTACGAAGGGAAGCTGGCCAGGCATATAAAGAAGGACAGTAAAAGCTTCTTTAGATATGTTAAGGGAAAAAGAGGAGCAAAGTCAAATGTGGGTCCCTTGAAGGCAGACACGGGTGAAATTATTATGGGCAACAAGGAAATGGCAGAAGAGTTGAATAAGTACTTCGGATCTGTCTTCACTAAGGAAGACACAAACAATCTCCCAGATGTACTGGAGGACAGAGGATCTGAGGGGGCAGAGGAACTGAAAGAAATTTTCATTAGGCGAGAAATAGTATTGGTTAGGCTAATGGGACTGAAGGATGATAAATCCCCAGGGCCTGATGGTCTGCATCCCAGGGTCCTCAGGGAGGTGGCTCTAGAAATAGTGGACACATTGGTGATCATTTTCCAATGTTCAATAGATTCAGGATCAGTTTCTATGGATTGGAGGATAGCTAATGTTATCCCACTTTTCAAGAAAGGTGCGAGAGAGAAAACAGAGAATTACAGACCAGTTAGCCTGACTTCGGTGGTGGGAAAGATGCTGGAGTCAATTATTAAAGAGGTAATAATGGGGCATTTGGATAGCAGTAAAAGGATTAGTTCAAGTCAACATGGATTTATGAAAGGGAAATCATGCTTGACTTATCTTCTGGAATTTTTTGAGGATGTGACAAGAAAAATGGATGAAGGGGTGCCAGTGGATATAATGTAACTAGACTTTCAGAAAGCCTTTGATAAGATCCCGCACGGGAGACTGCTGACTAAAATTAGAGCACATGGTATTGGGGGTAGGATGTTGACATGGATAGAAAATTGGTTGGCAGACCGGAAGCAAAAAGTAGAATTGAACGGGTCCTTTTCAGAATGGCAAGCAGTGGCGAGTGGAGTGCCACAAGGCTCAGTGTTGGGGCCGAATTTACCATATATATTAATGATTTACCATATATATTAATGATTTGGAACAGGGAATTAGGAGCAACACTAGCAAGTTTGCGGATGACACAAAGCTGGGTGGTAGTGTGAACTGTGAAGAGAATGTTGTTAGGAGGTTGCAGGGTGACCTGGACAGGTCGAGTGAGTGGGCAGATGCGTGGAAGATGCAGTTTAATATAGATAAATGTGAGTTTATCCACTTTGGCGGCAAAAACAATGGGGCAGATTATTATCTCATTGAGGTTAGGTTAGGTAAGGGGGAGGTGCAGTGAGACCTGGGCGTCCTTGTACACTGGTCACTGAAAGTTGGCTTACAGATATAGCAGGCAGTGAAGAAAGCTAATGGAATGTTGGCCTTCATAACAAGAGGATTTCAGTATAGGAGTAAAGAGGTTCTTCTGCAGTTGTATAGGGCACTGTTGAGACCACATCTGGAGTATTGTGTACAGTTTTGGTCTCCTATTTGAGGAAGGACATCCTTGTGATTGAGGCACTGCAGCGTAGGTTCACGAGATTGATCCCTGGGATGGCGGGACTGTCATATGAGGAAAGATTGAAAAGACTTGGCTTGTATTCACTGGAGTTTAGAAGGATAGAAACATAGAAACATAGAAAATAGTTGCAGGAGTAGGCCATTCGGCCCTTCGAGCCTGCACCGCCATTCAATATGATCATGGCTGATCATCCAATTCAGCATCCTGTACCTGCCTTCTCTCCATACCCCCTGATCCCTTTAGCCACTAGGGCCACATCTAACTCCCTCTTAAATATAACCAATGAACTGGCCTCAACTACCTTCTGTGGCAGAGAATTCCAGAGATTCACCACTCTCTGTGTGAAAAATGTTTTACTCATCTCGGTCCTAAAAGATTTCCCCCTTATCCTTAAACTGTGACCCCTTGTTCTGGACTTCCCCAACATCGGGAACAATCTTCCTGCATCTAGCCTGTCCAACCCCTTAAGAATATTGTAAGTTTCTATAAGATCCCCCCTCAATCGTCTAAATTCTAACGAGTACAAGCCGGGTCTATCCAGTCTTTCTTCATACGAAAGTCCTGACATCCCAGGAATTAGTCTGGTGAACCTTCTCTGTACTCCCTCTATGGCAAGAATGTCTTTCCTCAGATTAGGAGACCAAAACTGTATGCAATACTACAGGTGTGGTCTCACCAAGACCCTGTACAACTGCAGTAGAACCTCCCTGCTCTTATACTCAAATCCTTTTGCTATGAATGCTAACATACCATTCGCTTTCTTCACTGCCTGCTGCACCTGCATGCCTACTTTCAATGACTGGTGTACCATGACACCCAGGTCTCGTTGCATCCCCCCTTTTCCTAATCGGCCACCATTCAGATAATAGTCTACTTTCCTGTTTTTGCCACCAAAGCGGATAACCTCACATTTATCCACATTATACTGCATCTGCCATGCATTTGCCCACTCACCCAGCCTATCCAAGTCATCTTGCAGCCTCCTAGCATCCTCCTCACAGCTAACACTGCCCCCCAGCTTCATGCCATCCGCAAACGTGGAGATGTTGCATTCAATTCCCTCGTCCAAATCATTAATAGATATTGTAAATAGCTGGGGTCCCAGCACTGAGCCTTGCGGTACCCCACTAGTCACTGCCTGCCATTGTGAAAAGAACCCGTTTACTCCTACTCTTTGCTTCCTGTCTGCCAGCCATTCTCTATCCACATCAATACTGAACCCCCAATACCATGTGCTTTAAGTTTGTATACTAATCTCTTATGTGGGACCTTGTCGAAAGCTTTCTATTTGTCCAGATATAACACATCCACTGGTTCTCCTTTATCCACTCTACTAGTTACATCCTCGAAAAATTCTATAAGATTCGTCAGACATGATTTACCTTTCATAAATCCATGCTGACTTTGTCCAATGATTAGACCACTTTCCAAATGTGCTGCTATCCCATCTTTAATAACTGACTCTAGCAGTTTCCCCACTACCGATGTTAGACTAACTGGTCTGTAATTCCCTGTTTTCTCTCTCCCTCCCTTTTTAAAAAGTGGGGTTACATTAACTAGCCTCCAATCCTCAGGAACTACTCCAGAATCTAAAGAGTTTTGAAAAATTATCACTAATGCATCCACTATTTCTGGGGCTACTTCCTTAAGTACTCTGGGATGCAACCTATCTGGCCCTGGGGATTTATCGGTCTTTAATCCATTCAATTTACCTAACACCACTTCCCGGCTAACCTGGATTTCACTCAGTTCCTCCATCTCATTTGATCCCCGGTCCCCTGCTATTTCTGGCAGATTATTTATGTTAGACAGAACCAAAGTAGTTATTCAATTGGTCTGCCATGTCCTTGTTCCCCATGATCAATTCACCTGTTTCTGACTGCAAGGGACCTACATTTGTTTTAACTAATCTTTTTCTCTTCACATATCTATAAAAACATTTGCAGTCAGTTTTTATGTTCCCTGCCAGTTTTCTTTCATAATCTATTTTCCCTGTCCTAATTAAGCCCTTTGTCCTCCTCTGCTGGACTCTTTTGCCAAACTGGGATGAACAATTGTTGTAGCTCATCCGTGCAGTCTTTAAATGCCTTCCATTGCACATCCACCGTCAACCCTTTAAGAATCAATTGCCAGTCTATCTAGGCCAATTCACGTCTCATACACTCAAAGCTACCTTTCTTTAAGTTCAGGACCCTTGTTTCTCAATTAACAATGTCACTCTCCATCCTAATGAAGAACTCAACCATATTATGGTCACTCTTGCCTAAGGGGCCACGCACAACAAGACTGCTAACTAACCCTTCCTCATTACTGAATACCCAGTCTAGAATGGCCTGCTCTCTCATTGGTTCCACTACATGTTGGTTTAGAAAACTATCCCGCATACATTCCAAGAAATCCTCTTCCTAAGCACCCTTGCCAATTTGATTCACCCAATCTATATGTAGATTGAAGTCACCCGTTATAACTGGGATGGGGGGGATCATATAGAAACATATAAAATTATAAAAGGACTGGACAAGCTAGATGCAGGAAAAATGTTCCCAATGTGGGGCGAGGCCAGAACCAGGGGCCACAGTCTTAGAATAAAGTTGAGGTAATTTAAGACTGAGGTGAGAAAAAAAATGTTCAGCCAGGGAGTTGTGAATTTAAGGAATTCCCTGCCACAGGGGGCGGTGGAGGCCAAGTCACTGGATGGATTTAAGAGAGAGTTAGATATAGCTCTAGGGGCTAGTGGAATCAAGGGATATGGGGAGAAGGCAGGCACAGGTTATTGATAGGGGACGATCGGCCATGATCACAATGAATGGCGTTGCTGGCTCGAAGGGCCGAATGCATTCCTGCACCTATTTTCTATGTTTCCATGTTGCTATGTTTCTATGGTGCGAAGGAAATAGGCAACGTTTCGGGTTGAGACCCTTCTTCAGACTGATGTGAGGGTGGGGGGGAGGAGAAGAAGAAAGGAAGAGGTGGAGACAGTGGGCTGAAGGAGAGCTGGGAAGGGGAGGAGAAAGCAGAGATTACCTGACATTGAAGAAGTCAATGTTCATACCGCTGGGGTGTAAACTGCCCAAGCGAAATATGAGGTGCTGCTCCTCCAATATACGGTGGGCCTCACTCTGGCCATGGAAGAGGCCCAGGACAGAAAGGTCGGATTTGGAATGGGAGGGGGAGTTGAAGTGCTGAGCCACCGGGAGATCAGACTGATTATTGCATCTGTTTATCAGATCTGTTATTGCAGACCGAGCGGAGGTGTTGGGCGAAGCGATCGCCAAGCCTACGCTTGGTCTCACCGATGTAGAGCAGCTGAAACCTAGAGCAGTGGATGCAATAGATGAGGTTGGAGGAGGTGCAGGTGAACCTCTGCTGCACCTGGAAAGACTGCTTGGGTCCTTGAATGGAATCAAGGGGGGAGGTAAAGCGACAAGTGTAGCATTTAAGTGTTGCAAGCGAAAGTGCCCGGAGAAGGGGTGGTTTGGGTGGGAAGGAATGAATTGACCAGGGAGTTACGGGGGGAGCGGTCTCTGCGGAAAGCAGACAGGGGAGGAGATGGGAAAATGTGGCCTGTGGTGGGATCCCATTGGTAGACAAAAAAAATGGAGAATACTAGCGGGTAAGGCAGCATCTATTATGCGAAGGAATAGACGACGTTTTGGGTCGAGACCCTTCTTCAGATTGATGTCGGGGGGGGGTGACACGAAAATGAAAGGAAGAGGCGGAGACAGTAAGCTGTGGGCGAGCTGGGAATGGGAGGAGAAGGAAGGAGAAAGCAAGGACTACCTGAAATTAGAGAAGCCAATGTTCATACCGCTGGGGTGTAAACTACCCAAGCAAATATGAGGTGCTGTTCCTCCAATATGCGGTGGGCCTCACTGCCTCCGGCCATGGAGGAGGCCCAGGACAGGAAGGTCGGATTCGGAATGGGAAGGGGAGTTGAAGTGTTGAGCCACCGGGAGATCAGGTTGGTTATTGCGAACTGAGTGGAGGTGTTGTGCGAAACGATCGCCAAGCCTGCGCTAGGTCTCACCAAGGTTGATCATACGCTGAATATTCCAACCACATTTTTGTTTGGGTGGAAAGAAATAATAGAAATTGCATTCATTGCAATGTGTAAAAAGAGTTGAGATACTGTATTATAATTTTGCTGCATGTCATTGTGGTATACATCATGTCTTGATTGGTCAATATGTTTAGTTTGTGACTTTATTTGAAGCAGAAATAATGCGAATGCTTCATTGAGTAACACTGGTAACTACGCATTTCATCCAAGCACATTATCACACGCATCGTGCATGCCACCTAAACTGTCATTTGGCAACTTAAAAAGCTGCCAAGGTTGCCCGGCTGACAACAGAGAGAAAAAATTAAGTGAGAGCCCTGCAAGGTGTATAATATTTTTGACACTGTCATAGGCCTTTCTTACATATGCTGTCACAATGCAGTGTAGTCTCTAAACAACCTTTCAGTAATTTTCCTTGCCCTTCATATCAGAATAGTGGTGTTTTAAGCCAATAACTCGACACTAGCACTGGCAATAAATAAATAAATAAAAAGCGCAGCTTTCCAGCCCCTTATCTCATTGGCCACGCTCGGCTGCAAATCGGTGTCAATCTGGTCGACCATCTTCCTCTAGTCGTGGGGGTGGGTGATTGGGAGGGGCCTCACGTCGAACAGCTTGGGGCCTCTCTTCATCTAAATCCGGCCCTGCTTCTACTACCAGCCAGGCACTGCTCTCTGTGTGAAAAAGCTTCCTCCATGATCTCCTTCAAACTCCTGCCCTTCCCTGCCATCCCTGCCACCCCCCTCCTCCCCACCCCCCTCTCACTTTAATGCTATGTCCTCGAGTATTTGACATTTTCACCCTGGGAAATGGGTTCTGACTGTCTACCTTATCTATGCTTCTTATCATTTTATTATTTTCCATTGGCTCTTCCCTCAGTCTCTAATGCCCCAGAGAAAACAATCCAAGTTTCTCCAATGTATTCTCATAGTTAATACCCTCCAACCCAGGCAGAATTCTGGTAAACCTTCTCGGCACCTCTCCAAAGCCTTCATGTAATGTAGTTACCAGAACTGCACCTAACACAAGTCAAACCAACCAAAATTAAAAATTAATAAAGTTGCAACATGACTTTCTGAATTTTATACTCAACTAGACCAAATGCAGACCCGTTGGGTCTGTTCTCCCAACGTGCGGTTGTGGGGGGGAGGCGGCATGCAGCGTCACACACACTAACTATCCCCCCCCCCCCCTGCACACACGCTAATTACCCCCCTTGATATTATATTGTCAAGTCTTCTAATGTTTTTGCAGATTCCCCGCTTGAAAGGGATTTGATTTATCTACCCCGAAATAATGAACTGGATTCACTCAGACTTCTTTTCCACCTTTTTTTTTTTCCCACTTTTTTTTAATTTTCTCCTCCTTTTATTTTGGCAGATTAGTCTTTAGCAGTTTTTAGCAGTTTTAGTCTTTACCAGGTGAAAAACCGGCTGCCAATCGGGTCTGTAGAAAATCAGTCCTGTTTGCCTTTTCTGGCTATCGCGGCAGTCTTTTCGGACAGTCCTTTTGATTTACTGTTCAAGTTTTGCCGCCCGCAAGTCTCTTCCGTCTTCTTCCCTGGCTTCTGGTGCTGTGTGCCCTTTTGACTCCCGGGCAGAACTCGGCAGGCTGGGGTTCCGCCCACTTTAATCACTGTCTCGTGATTTCAATGTAGCATTTCTCTGCACCTGTTCTTTCATTTCAGTTTGACTTGACACCTCCCACTCGATCTTCCAATTGAACCACTTGGGAGATCGATGCTTTAAAGTCAAACTTTGAAGTCTAGGTTTGAACTTGGTCTCCTGATGCATTTCTGTCTTGTTCTTCTACTGGAAGTAAGACAACCAGCCGCCTAACATCCCTGTGAACAGTCGTGGCTTGGATCCTCTCTTTCCCCTGAGTGGAATGACTTGCCCTTCCTTTCAAAGCCTTTGTCAGAGGAATGGAGTAACTTGGAAAGATCCGTACATTAACGTCTCTCACGGTGCCTTTGCGGTCTGGATTGGAGCTGACGACTCTGCCCAGCTTGAATTGCCCCCTCAGTGCATTTTGGTCACTTAACCAGACAATGTCTCTGGCAGTGACATTTCTCTGAGTGGTGTGCCACTTGCTCCTTATAAACAAGTTAGGACCAGCGAGTTGGCTCCAGCTCTTCCAAAACTTGTTCACCTCCGACTGCATTGTTCTAAGTCTTTTGTAGGGGTAGCTGGAAAAGTCAAAAGTCTTGATGTCTCCGCACTGAGATGCTCGGCCAAGCAGAAGAGTATTTGGTGTGATGTACTGAACTGAGTCTTCACGGCTTTGTATCCTGGCGTCGATTGGACGTTCATTTGACAGGTTGGCTGCCATGTAAAGAGCTGTCTGAAACTCACTATAACTGAGTGACGATTCTTTTCCAAAACTTTGGAGCGCTCTCTTCACAACATGCACAGCAGCTTCCGCAGCGCCATTTCAGTGTGGAGAATCAGCAGGATGGATTTTCCACATCCACTCTGTTCCATTTTTAGCTGCGTTCTCCTCCAAAGCTGCTCTGTCCAGGTTGTCCAAAAACCTATATAGTTCCTCTAAGACTGGTTTTGCGCCAATAAAATTAGTGCCTGGATCTGACCAGATCTTCTTGGGGTGCCCACGGATTGCTGTGAATCTTTGATAAGCCATCAGAAACCCTTCACTTGATAAGGTGTTGACTAACTCTGCGTGGATGGCTCTGCTGGCCATACAGCAGAAGACAACTCCCAGACTTTGAGTTTTACCCTCTTCTTGACGTCATTGTGTACGTGGTAGGGTCCAAAGAGGTCTACTGTTGTAAACTCAAAAGGAGCAGCAGGTTCAGTTCTTTCAGGTGGCAGATCACTCATCACTTGTTGGCATTTCTTTGCTCTTGCTTTCTTGCAAATTATGCAGTGATCAACGACTTTTTGAGCAATTCTCCTTCCTTTTATCTTCTCATTTTAAGCAAGGTCCCAGCCACTCCGTCATGACTCTCCCTGTGAGACTCCCGAGCTAGCAGCATGGACACCCAGGCCTCAACAGGCAGGATGGGAACAGCAACTTTATCCTCTTCTTGTTCTGCACTCTACCACCACAAACCATCAGCCCAGAATCTTGGTCTTTATAGGCTACCAGTCGATCTGTTGTGGTGCTTGGGAAAGTTGTGCCCAATTGCGCAGCACCAAAAATGTCTTTTAGAGCATTTTCTCGTTCTCTTACTGTGATGACTCCTGTCAAAGAGATGGCCTCCCACTTTGGATTGTTTAGGGCTTTGTTCTTGCCAAGAAACCTCTTCGCTGCTTTCCAAATCCATGCGACTGTCTTGATCAGTCGAGTTAGAATGCTGAACCGCTTGACATCAACAAGGTTCTGAATAGCTGACCCTGCAGGTGGTCTCTTTGGGTTTGTTGGTTCCGGTTCTTGGTTCTCTACTTTGGTTCTTGATAGTGCTGCAACAAAAGCTTTCTTCTGTAACTTGTTGATGTTCTCTCTGGCAGTGGCAGCCAGTTCTTTAGCTGATTTTATTGGCTACTCACGCACAGGCAATACCAGGAACTTCGTTCCATTTTGCCACTCCGAATACTGATCAAGGTCTTGAGGGCTGGCACCTCTGGTGATTACATCAGCAATGTTTTGTGGGCCAGGAATCCACCGCCAGTCCTGAATGTTGGTGCTTGTTTGAATCTCTCCAATCCGATTGGCGAAGAATGTCTGAAATCCGTAGCTTTCTCGCTGTATTGCACCAAGGATTGTTTGGCTATCCACAAGATGATACCACTTCTCCACTTGAATTCGACTGTGTAGCTCAAAATACTTCTTTAAGCGTGAGGCGAACACTGCTCCGCACATCTCTGCTTTAACAGCGTCTCCTCTGTGGTCCAAGGGAGTTAACTTGGCCTTGGATTCCACAAGTCTGACAATTGGGCCATGGTCTGAATCCCATCTCAGGTACATCACCGCCCCGTAGGTGTGCTCACTTCCGTCAGAAAAGGTGATTCCCAAGGGTTCAGTTGCGGAGCAAGAGGGAGTCAGTGCCCTGATGAACTTGACTTTTCCAAATTGTACGTACTCTTCAAAGAGCTTAATTGCATCCTCCCTGAGTGCTTGGAATGCATACTGTCGTTGTGTCCTTGGGCAAGACACTTCACCCACCTTTGCCTGTGTGTGAATGTGTGTGAATGTGTGTGAGTGATTGGTGGTGGTCGGAGGGGCCGTAGGCGCAGATTGGCAGCCACGCTTCCGTCAGTCTGCCCCAGGGCAGCTGTGGCTACAGAAGTAGCTTACCACCACCGAGTGTGACTGAGGAGTGAATGAATAATGCGATGTAAAGCGCCTTGAGTATTAGAAAGGCGCTATATAAATCCCATCCATTATTATTATCTGAGAGTGCCATGTCCCATGTGTCTCTGACCGAACAGCTTCCCTCTTTTGCTTCTTGGAAAGCTCTGCGTACTAGAATTGCTCCCTTTTGCTTAACAGGAGCCACTATGCCGATGGGGTCATATCGCCCTGCTACCTGGCTGAGAAGCTCTCTTCTTGTTAGGGGATTTGGCGTCTGAGTTTTGATTTGCTCTTGTAGAAGGCCTTGACCAAGCCGCATCTTTTTCTTTCTCTTGGAGAAATTGATTCCCACCATAACGTGGAGCATGTCCTCTTCAACAATGTAGCCCAGACCAAGTGCCTTGTTATCATCATCATGCATTTGGTTTGGTAGGATCATGCTTTTTGTTTTGCTTTTCTTTAAAGCATCACTGTCCTCCTTCCTCCCACTTTAGCCAGACAGAACCCAAGGCTTGAGCTCAAACCCACCAGCTTTCCGGATTCGTTCCACAGTTGCTGTGATGATTCTCAACTGGTCGAGGCTGTTGTGAGATGTGAGGATGTCGTCAACATAGCTGTCTTTCTGTAGTACTTGCTGCTCATCCTTGAGGTGGGTAAATGAAGGAAGATTAGCAGTCTCATGCATTGCCAACTGTGCAATGCATCCTGCAGGTTTGTCTCCGATGTTCACTCTTGTGATAGCATACTCTCCCAGCTCCTCGTCCTCGGAATCTCGCCAGAGGAATCTGTGTAAGTGTACTTCATGGTCCTCCAACCAGACTGAGTTATACATCTTCTTTATGTCTCCCAGAGCAGCATAGATTCCGCATCTGAATCTGAGGAGGACGGCGCGAATTTGGTTGAGGACGTCTGGACCTTTCATCAGCAAATCATTTAAGCTGACACCATTGCACTTTTGGCTGCTGTTCCACACTAGTCTCACTGGGGTTGTGACAGAGTGGGGGGTTGGAGCAATAAGGTGACTCACATACCACACTGGCCCCTTCCAGTTTGCAATCATGTCTTCGGACAATTTGATTGCAGCCTTTCGGTCCACCATGTCGTGCACCTGAGCTATGTAGGCACTTTTCCATTCAAGTTCTCTGGATAGCTGCCTCTCCGTCCTGAGAAATGTGGCTTCCACTGTCCTTTTATTATTTGGTAGAGAAGCTGGGTCTTCCAACCAAGGATAGCTAGCATGCCAATGTGGGTCTTTACTGTGACGGTCTCCTGTTACGTAGGTGAGGCCTTCCCTTACCACTTCGAGCTCTCTCTCTTCAGCAAGTCATTTCTTTTCGGCCTGGCTGGCAGTTTCCACAGCGGCAACCCCCGCACTTTGGCGCGCATGCTGCTCCAATGCTATCCCACTTCCCCCAATCCAAGAAGTCCCGATTGGCGGTTGATGTACGTGACTTCTGGACTTTGACGGCGACCTGTCCATTTGGTGAAAGTTCCTCAGGGACTGGGGCAGTGAGCTCCTCATACTTTAAAGCAGCTGCTCTCATTGATCTTGCGAAGTGTGTTTTGGACATGTGGGCTGACATGGTAAGCTTCTCAAAGAGCTCGGGATGACAACCTCCAACAGTCTTTCCCAGTGGTCCATCCCACAGAATGAGATCTCCAACAGTTCTAATCCTCTGAGGTGCTAGCTGACCTTCTATATGGCTTATGAGCAAATGTATCTCTTTTGGTCTCACAAGTTCCTCAAGTGGGACGTCTGGAAAGAACTTTTGCAGCTGCTGTGGTGTCACATGTTTGTGAACATCTGCAATGCTGTCCAATCCATAACAAACTAACTGGTGCAACTTGAGTGTGCCCTTGGGAGTCTTCACTCGGATCTTTAGAAGGTAGCGCCTCGTATCTACGTGGACCTTCATCCCCCCAACTCCATGGACGATAAGCGTGATGTCTTCACTCCTAAGGTTCAGTCTACTCGCAGCCTTGTGAGTTATGTAGTTGGTATCTGAAGCCAAGTCAATTAATGTCCCAACCTTTTGTCCAGCATTTGCTACGACCTCCAGAAGCATCATAATCACTGGATGCTCTTGCAGTCCACCTTCCTTTAGGAGGCTTGGCTGATGCTTTGCAGTGTTGAAGACTCTTGATGCAGTGTTGGAGAACACATCTCGGCATTGTTTTGCCAACTCTGGTGGAAGTTTGCTGAAAAACTCCTCTTGGTCCACTGTATATTTCTTCTTGCCTTTATCTTCCTCTGGACCAAATTTACTCCTTCTCTGATCCACACTGCTTTTCCTCATCTCACAATTGGGGCACAGATAAAAATGATGCTCAGGAGTCTGTTCATCCTTGCAGATTTGAGTTTTACACAGATATGCAGGTTTGCAGTATGAACCATCATCATGAACTTCAAGACACTTTTTGCATGCTCCTAACTTCTTTACTGCAGCTCTTTTCTCTGTCAGCTTTAGCCCTCGAAACTGCTTGCAGAAGTACAGCTTCCTTTTATGCTTTACGTTCCCACAGACTACACAACTTGTGTGGTCATTTCCTGACTTGGTAGACTTGGTTCTGGCATGTCTTAGTTCAGTCCGAGTTTCCTTTCTACTCGGCTCCTCGTCCCTCAGTTGCTCGAGCTGTTCGTATATGCTCTCCTGCTCTTTGAGAAATGACAAGAGACTGTCAAACCGTTTCTCTGGTGCCACACCATTCCTCTTGTCAGCTACATAAACGAGCCATTCCTTCTTGAGGGTTTCTGGAAACTTGGTTTCAATTGATTTTGTCATCAGTGGATTTTTAATAGCGCCTGTGTCTCCGAGATCGCTCAAGTCCTTAAGCGCCTTTTCCACAGCTTGAATTAATTCCACTATTTTACGTGGCTGATGTCCTCTGACAGGTGGGATTCTCTGAAGCTCCTCCACTATCTCAATAGCAATAGCTGTTTGATTTACAAACCGGTTCTCTAGGACACGAAAGATATCATCTGCAGTGTTATAACTTGTGAGGCGGAGGTCTCTTGTAATTTTGTCCTCCAGACTGTCCAGCAATTGAACCTTCTTCACCTCATTTGATCCAGTGGGTTCACCTTGCTTTTGCAGTGCTTCCCAATCCTTCCTCCATCTATAAAAGTCACGCTTGTTTCCAGTAAACTTAGGAAGGGCCGTGGGTCTCAGTCTGATGGCTGGTGAAGGATAATTGAAAGCATTCGCCGCTTGTGCTAATCCTTCAGTGTCCTTCTTTATTCTTGCCTGTATGAAGTCAGCCTTCCTGGAAACCAGCATGAGGACGAGAAGCTCGAGTGTTCTTAGGTGTTTCTGGAAGCTCTCTTGCTCATCCAGAGGGACCCAACGTTTCCATCGACTGTACGTCTCCTTTGCAGTCTCTACCAGTTTCTGCAGGTGGTTAAGCATGAATTCATATGCTTCTTGGTTGCTATTTGATGGTGCGGTGGCAGCAGCAAGTTCACATGCACCATCTGCTGTCTGTAGTGAGGTGGATAATTCAACATTTCCAAAGTTTGCCCATAGAGTGTCCTGGATGAGCCCTTTGACCTCTTTTAGTTTCGACTCACACTCCTTTGCAGTCTTTGCCAGGTCGGCTTTTTGCTGTTCAGTTAACACAGTTTCCTCATCTGCGTCCAGCTCCGCCTCCAGCTCTGCAATGAGTCCAGCCTCCACATCGTCATTGGCTTCCATGACTTTTTCGGCCTCCTGCATGAGTTTGTTGAAATTGTTCCTGAGCTCCTCTTCAGACATTTCTTTATGGTTCCTAATGATGCTGTTAACAAGGCGAGAGAATGCCCGTTTTGCTGTTGTCCTCTTCACCTTGAGCTGCTCAGCTGACTTTCCAGTAACTTCATCAGCCATGATTTATCTTGACTTAACTGTCTCTTTTCAGGGGGTGATGAGTGAGGGGGAGAGAGGGGGGTGCTGATAGGGGGGGAGGGGAGGGGGAGAGGTGTGGAGCAGGGAGGGGGAGGGTGGAGGGAAGGGGATAGGGGGGTGTGGAGGGGAGGGGGATTTAGGGAGGGAGGGTGGGGTGAGGAGGGCGGGAGAGAGTGGGGGAGGGGGGGAGAGGCAGAGGGGAGGCGGGAAGAGGGGAGGAGGAGAGGGGAGGAGAGGGGGGAGGGAGGGAGAGAGGGGGGAGAGAGAGTGGGGGGGGTGGGGAGGTGGGGAGAGAGAGGAGGGGAGGTAGAGAGAGGAGGGGAGAGAGAGAGCGTGCCTTTTTACTTCAACCCAAACCCCCCAAACAAACATTTGCAGGCAGCGCCTTTTTACTTCAAACCAACCATATTTTCATTTTCAAACCACATTAAGGGCACTCACAGTTGAGTAGACATGTGTTCAGTGTTATTCAGAGCTCAGAGAGACGTGACCTCCATCTTGCAGAGACTGAGTGAGGCACACCACTTCCTGGTTTTATAGTCCCTCCCCCTCCCTCCAGCAGGGGCAGCAGAGAGAATGGTGAATTTTTTTAAAACATTAATATATCTCTGATTTTTCATCGATGGGAAAAATCCTCTGGTACAGGAAGGCAGACGTGGGATCTGAGCGAGACGGCCAAAAATGATGGCCGTAGGTGGCGGCGTTCTCTCGGAAATCGCAGCACAGTGGGCCAAAAGCGGTCAAGATCAGACTTTTAGTAATATAGATGGCCTGACTGATGAAGGCAAGTATACCATACATCATTTTTACCACTTTCTCTCTTGTTTGGTTATTCTCGTGGAGCTATGGACTTGGAACCCAAGATCCTTCTGTACATTACTGCTGCTAAGGATGCTGCCATTAACTCTTTAATTTTGCTTTAATCCTACTTGCAAACAGCACTACATTAGCTCTTTTGATCCTCTTAATCCCTGCTTGAGTTCCTTCCTGCTTTCTTTATATTCCTCAATTACTCTGACAGACAGATTTTGCTTTCCTAAACCTTGTAAATGCATGCTTTCCCTTTTGACCAAATTTACAACCCCTCTAGTCAACCAACATGTCCCTCCTCCATTTTGACCCTAAACTCTGGTCAGCTGATCTTTGAACAACTGCCACGTCAGATGTCAACAAATAACAGCTGCTCCCAATTTACTCTCCCTAATTCTTGGCTAATAATGTTGTCATTTGCTCTCCCCCAATTTATGACCTTCCCCCAATGTCCAGATTTTTCCTTATTCATAACTACCTTAAAACTTAGAGATATGTGATCAGTGTTCCCAAATCATCTCCCTTTGAAACACCCGTCACTTGGCCAGACGGTTTCCCAATACAAGGTCAAGTGTAGTCCGTCCTCACTTTAGACTATGTATATACTATTTTAAGAAACCCTCTTGGCTGCATCTAACAAATTCAGCCTGTCTGAGGCTCCTGCCCCTAAGAAGTCTCAAACAACTGGGGAAATTAAAGTCACCCACTAAAACAATCCTGTTGCTTTCACATTGTTGAATAATAAGTTGTCAGACACAGTGTGTTTACTTAGAACACAATGTATTCCATTTTCTCAGCAAAGGTTACTATTCAACTGTAAAAAACATCTGCCATTAAGGAGCTCCTTTTCACTTTCTTAGTTTTACTTTCCTGAAATCTCTTATGTTCTTAATCATGTTATTTCCCTTTCCCTTCGTTTTCATCTGCAAATGTCACTATTATTCCTCTTGTAAATACTGTTCAAGTAATTTATGTAATGGATGTCAAAAAGCATTTCGCACAGATGTCTTGGCTGTATCACAACACATATCCTGCCAGTGCAGTCATCTCCCTTTCTATTCATGAGGCTATATACTCTGACATTCACTGCACATTAGGCAGTGTTTAAATGTCTGGGTTGTCTATGATTTACACATGTTAAAAATGCTTTACGTAAATTGAACATTGTACATAAATCAATATTGGGTATCAGTATTACTAACTAGCTTACTAATTGTGGCTGCACCTGGCCCACTGCCCACTCTTCACCAGAACATGCCTTTTCCTGATGGACACAAAAATCTGGGTTCACTCAGAGGGCCAGACAGCATCTCTGGAGAAAAGGAATAAGTGACGTTTAAGAAGGGTCTCAACCCGAAACATCAGCTATCCTCTTTTCTCAATTGAGTTACTCCAGCTTTTTGTATCTATCTTCGGTTTAAACCAACATCTGCAGTTCCTTCCTACATATTTCCCTTTTCCTGTTGCACAGTGTCGAGTGAAGTCATCCTTTGGGAGAACTCATGTCCCTGGCCTCAAGCAGTCTTCTCTGAGCCTCCTTCAACAGAAATGCCTTGATCCCAGATCAAGTCATCAAAAGCTATTCAAGTAGATTTAAATGGTGTAAAATAAAAGATTAAAAAAATGTTTAATTTAAAACCATAAAATACTAATTACTAATGAAAGTAATTAAAATATGGTAAATTCATATTGTTGAGAACATTTATTTACATGCATGCAAAAATTGGTTACCTCAATCAAAAGTACAAGGTCATGCTAGTCAGTCCTGAAAAAAATGCATCGGGACCCTCTCCTCAGCAGGTTTGTGCTCCCCAGGGTCTCTTTGGTGAGCCTCATGGGGGACTGGGAGGTCATCTGCAATGCATTTGAACTCAGCTCATCTTGAATTTTCTGCAATTTGAATGAATTAATTAATTAATGAAGAAGGGTCTCACCCCGAAACATCACCCATTGCTTCTCTCCAGAGATGCTGCCGGTCCCGCTGAGTTACTCCTGCATTTTGTGTCCATCTTCAAATGACATCACGCGCTCCAGGCTGTGCGGACGCATGAAGTCGCTCGTGAACTTCGCGGGACCGTCGCGCCTCAACGCGACCACGAGGTCGCGTAATTAGCATGCCAAGAACACGTAAGTGTTTGGTGCAGGCTCGAAGGGCCGAATGGCCTACTCCTGCACCTAATTTCTATGTTTCTAATTTCTATGTAAGTGGGACAGGGACTTTAAGGAATGACACATAAAACATTAAACATTAATAATAAAACATAATTGATTAAACATGTGAATTGAATAAAATACCAGAGCAAAAGGAGGCTACAGATTTTTGGTTATTGAGTAGACGCTACTACTAATCGTAGAAAAACTACTCGTAGAGCTACTACTCATGCACCGAAAATCTCAAGACACATTCATGTGCAAAAAGCTGACAACCATCATTTCCCCTAAGAGATCAGCTCCATTCAGTCCAGTGCGGCGGCATTGATGGAATGGCATTTGTCATTGATTTCCAGTCTTTCAGTTGTATAAACAGAATCTACTACTACGATGCAGAGCAAAATACATATGCTGGGTGAATTCAGCAGGAGGAAATGGACACAATACATTTCATATTGGGATCCTTCTTCAATCTGAAGAAGGGTCCTGACTCAAATCACCATCTGTCCATTCCCTTCCATTCCATTCCTGAGTTCCTCCAGCAATTTTTGTTTTGCTCAAGATTCCTGGTGTCAGGAGAATGGAGTTAGGAGGGAGATCAGCCATGGCGGAGTAAACTTGATGGGACGAATGACCTAATTCTGCTCCTATCACATGACCTGATGATTGCAGCATGTGCAGTTTCTTGTGCCTCCACTAGTTTGTAAAGGGTGGGACAACAGAATATAGGTGGATGAAATAAAACTCAATTTGGAAAGTATTGGTTTTGATATTTTCCTTTGTTTATTTTAAATCAAGTGTGGGCTCACTTGACTCTTTTCCAACTCTGAGTTAGTAACTATACTTAATAAATCAAATAACATTTCTGAATCTATTAGTCATGCACTCATTATAATAAATGTTATGCAAATACCTAATGCGCAATCAGTGTTGAAGCCAATGATTTTATTCTCTGCTTATATAATTTGATGTGAATGTGAAACATGTGAATATGAGAAAGATAAAGTTTATTATTTATTTTATCATACTTTTACTGGTTTTAGTATGTCGATAATTAAACTAAGAAGGAATCAATTGGCCAACCATAGATCAAGCAGTAAACTCCTCAGGAGAGGATGGCAGACTCATACATATTAATGGTCTCAAAATCAGTAATAAAGATTAGGAAGAAATATAAATTTCCCAATGCAGCTTTTCTTTGTTAAATTATCTGTGTTCCCATTTCTTGTCCTTTACTTTGAGAGAAAAAAAAATGGCATGGAGGAAATAAAGGCAAAGAAAAATGTACCTTAGTCCCAGCACTGCAAATCAAAGGCAGTTTATTGTTCATTGCACTTTAAAGTACCTTAACAATGTAATATAGCATATCATTCCAAGATTTCCTTTTTATAGATTATTTCTTATTAAGCCACCTAGCTGTGTCATTCCTGTATCCATTCTAAAAAGGAGATAAGTTTGAACGGCCTTGAGATAAAATAGCCAGCAGCTATTACAAATAAAATATCTTGCCTTTGCAAGTTTTGGGATGTAATCTGGTGCTAATCGAAATAATCTGCTGATCTATCATGCAGTATGTCAGGCTGCAGACACTGCAAGAGAAGATGACAAACTCATAGATAAAAATTGCCTCAAAACCTGTTCCAAAGATTACTGTGAAATAGACCAGTTCATATATAATCTTGCTCTAGCTGAGGTAATCTGCCTACCCCAATGATAAAGTATCAACATTAATTTAAAATATTAATATTCCCAGGAGAAGAGCATGCCACTCAATTGTCTGGAAGAAGAGGTGTTGCCTGAAGTGCTGTTGTGTCCATTGTTTATATCTTTTATTGTGTAACATTAATGATAAATGTCCCAGCTCAAGGCCACAAAATGCAGGGAGCGAGTGAATCATTAACAATTTATTCCTCACAGAACTTCAAGACAATGTCTTTGGTTCACTGTTCCATGCCATTTTCAACTTATTATCAAGTACTTCAATCGTTTGTCTCCTCTAGATAGATACAAAATGCTGGAGTAGCTCAGCGGGTTAGGCAGCATCTCTGGAGAAAAGGATTAGGTGATGTTTTGGGTTGAGACCCTTCTTCAGACTGTCACCTCTAATTGGGTTTGGTGATGGTGAATAGATATGAATAGTAACTGAGCAAACAATATTTTCATTTTACAGTGTATTTGTTCTGACAACCATATTATTCGTATTATGGTACTTGTAATTTCTAATCAAGGCATCTTACCTTGATTAAGATTA